>NW_027664122.1:600000-764102 GCF_964034855.1 Anser brachyrhynchus
TTGAGATTAGGGAGCCGATGGAGGAAATGGTGTTTCATAGTGTGTAGGCGTCGGGATAGTCCGAGTATCGTCGGGGTATTCCTGCTAGGCCTAGGAAGTGCTGGGGGAAGAACGTTAGGTTTACTCCTGTAAATATTACCCCGAAGTGGGCTTTTGCTCATGTTTGGTGTAGGGTAAACCCAGTGAGTAGTGGGAATCAGTGAGTAAATCCTGCTAGAATGGCAAAGACGGCGCCTATGGATAGGACGTAGTGGAAGTGGGCAACTACGTAGTACGTGTCGTGCAGGGCGATGTCTAGGGAAGAGTTTGCAAGAACGATTCCTGTTAATCCTCCGATGGTAAATAGGAAGATAAATCCTAGAGCTCATAGTATTGGGGGGGTCTCATTTGATTGTTCCTCCGTGCAGGGTGGCTAGTCAGCTAAATACTTTGATTCCGGTAGGGATGGCAATGATTATAATGAGAATTGGTACCATGGTGAATGAGGAGACTTGGTTTTCGATGGATCATATTGATAGGCCTACGAATATCGATAATATTATGCTTTCAAGGCATAGTAGGGCGGATACTAGGTGGGTTCGGTGGAAGGCTAGTCCTAGTCCGCTGAAAATGAAGGCTGAGTAGAAGCTTAAATGTAGGGGCGACATAAGAAAGTTACAGGGTTGGCTGTAATCTGCTGGGTCGAAACCAGCTATCTTTTTGGTTAGACTAACTTTCTGTTATTCTGCTCATTCTAGGCCCCCTTGAACTCACTCGTAGGCCAGTCCGAGTGTTAGGAGAAGGAGGATCACTACAGTTCAGGTGAGGGTCATTAGGGGGGATTGGAGTTGGACGGCTCATGGCAGGGGGAGTAGGAGGGCGATTTCTAGGTCGAATAGGACGAACAGGATGGCTACTGAGGAAGAATCGGACTGAGAATGGTAATCGAGCAGATCCAAGTGGGTCGAATCCACATTCGTACGGTGAGAGTTTCTCTGAGTCGGGGTTTATTTGGGCGAGTCAGAAGTTTAATGCGGTTAGGGCGGCGCTTAGGATTGATGATAGGGCGAATATGAACATGAGTGCGTTCATTGCTCTCCTCTGGGTTTATACCAGATTCTAGAGATTGGAAGTCAATTGTAATTAATATACTAGAAGAGCAAGATCCTCATCAGTAGATGGTTATGTAGAGGAATAGTCAGATGATGTCTACGAAGTGTCAGTATCAGGCTGCTGCCTCGAATCCGAAGTGGTGGTCTGATGTAAAGTGGAACTTGATCAGTCGGAAGAGGCAGACGGTCAGGAAGGAGGATCCGATGATTACGTGGAGTCCGTGGAATCCAGTGGCAACGAAGAAGGTAGATCCGTAGACGCTATCGGCGATTGAGAATGGGGCTTCGTGGTATTCTATTGCTTGTAGGGCTGTGAAGTAGAATCCCAGGAGGATCGTTAGGGTTAGGGCGTGGATGGCGTGTTTTCGGTTTCCTTCTGTGATGCTGTGATGGGCTCACGTTACGGTAACGCCTGAGGCTAGTAGGATGGCTGTGTTTAGTAGGGGGACTTCTATCGGGTTGAGTGGTTTAATTCCTGTTGGGGGTCATTGGCCTCCTAGTTCTGGGGTTGGGGCCAGGCTCGAGTGGAAGAACGCTCAGAAGAACCCTAAGAAGAAGAATGCTTCGGATGTGATGAAAAGGATTATGCCGTATCGTAGGCCTTTTTGGACTGTGGGAGTGTGATGGCCTTGGAAGGTGCTTTCTCGTACAATGTCTCGTCATCATTGGAGTATTACTAGGAGTATTGAGATGAGGCCTAGGGTTAGTAGTATGGATGAGTTGTAGTGGAATCACATGATTAATCCTGAGGTTGTGAGTAGGGCGGCGGCTGCCCCGAAGATTGGTCAAGGGCTTGGGTCAACTATGTGGTATGAGTGTGCTTGGTGTGCCATTAGATGTTTTCTTGTAAGTATAGGCTTAGAAGGAGCACGAAGACGTAGGCCTGGATTATGGCTACTGCTACTTCTAGGATGGTTAGGAGTAGTAGGATGATTATTGTTAGGATGGATACTGCAGGAAGGGTGGGTATTAATGCAATGGAGGCTGTAGAGACGAGTTGGATGAGTAAGTGTCCTGCTGTAAGGTTGGCTGTAAGGCGGACTCCGAGGGCTAGGGGGCGGATTAGTAGGCTGGTTGTTTCGATCAGGATTAGTGTGGGGATTAGGGGTGTAGGGGTACCTTCGGGTAATAGGTGGGCTAAAGAGGCTGATGGTTGGTTTCGTAGGCCTGTTAGTAGTGTGGCGAGCCATAGTGGGAAGGCTAGGGCTATGTTCATAGATAGTTGGGTGGTTGGGGTGAATGTATATGGAAGGAGGCCTAGAAGGTTGATTGTAAGAAGTATGATTATTAGGGATGTAAATATTATGGCTCATTTGTGGCCATTTTTGTTGAGTGGGACTATTAGTTGTTTTGTGATTAGGTGAAGGAGTCATGTTTGGATAGTAGAAAGGCGGTTGTTGATTCATCGGTTGTTTGGGGACGGGAATAGTAGGGCTGGGAAGAGTAGGGATAGTAGGATTAAGGGGATGCCAAATAGATTGGGGCTGGAAAATTGGTCACAGAAGCTTAGGTTCATGGTCAGGATCATGGTGTGGGTTTGGTAGTGAGGGAGGTCTTATTTGATGGGGGGTTGGTTGTGGTGAAGGCTAGTAGTTTTGGTTGGATGAGGAGTGCTAGGGTTAATCAGGTTATAATTATGATTGAAAATCATGGTGCGGGGTTAAGCTGTGGCATATCATTAAGGAGGGGGAAGTCCCTCTTTGGCTAGCTTAAAAGGCTAGTGCTGTTGCATAGCTTCTTAATGATTAGGATGATGATAGAAGGGACGATCAGGCCTCGAAATGTGGGAGTGGGGTTGATTCTACTACAATGGGTATGTAGCTGTGATTAGCCCCGCAAATTTCTGAGCATTGTCCGTAAAATTCCCAGGCCGGGTGGTAATGAATGAAGTTTGGTTTAGTCGGCCTGGGATTGCGTCTGTTTTAACTCCGAGCGTTGGGACTGCTCAGGAGTGGAGTACGTCTCCTGCAGTAATGATCACGCGGATGGGGGATTCTATTGGGATAACTACGCGGTGGTCAACTTCTAGCAGTCGGAAGTGGCCGTTGGGTAAGTCTGGGGTGGGCACTATGTAGGAGTCGAAGGATAGGTCTTTGAAGTCTGTGTATTCGTAGCTTCAGTATCATTGGTGGCCGATGGCTTTTAGGGTGAGGTCTGGTTCATCGATTTTGTCCATTATGTAGAGGATTTGTAGGGATGGGAGGGCGAGGAGTACCAGGACGATAGCAGGTAGGATTGTCCAGATCAGCTCTACTTCTTGGGCGTCTACAGCATTGGACGAGAGTTTTTCTGTTAGTATGTGGGCTAAAAGGTAGAGAACTAGGCTGCAGATAGCTAGGGCAACGATTAGGGCGTGGTCGTGGAATTCAACGAGTTCTTCTATGATGGGTGATGAGGCGTCTTGGAATCCTAGTTGGGAGTGGTTGGCCACATGAGATGTACAGGATTTTTACCTGTGATTTAGTCTTGACAAGGCTATGTAATTGGTTTACTAACGTCTCATAAGAAAGAAGCATGAGCGGTTAACCTCCTGGGAGACCCAGAAAACTTCACCCCAGCAAACCCACTAGTAACCCCACCACACATCAAGCCAGAATGATACTTCCTATTCGCCTACGCCATCCTACGTTCAATCCCAAATAAACTAGGAGGCGTATTAGCACTGGCCGCCTCCGTACTGATCCTATTCCTAATCCCATTCCTGCACAAATCAAAACAACGAGCAATAACATTCCGACCACTCTCCCAGCTCCTATTCTGAGTACTAGTCGCCGACCTCCTCGTCCTAACATGAGTAGGAAGCCAACCCGTCGAACACCCATTCATCATCATCGGCCAACTCGCTTCAATCGCCTACTTCACTATCCTCCTATTTCTCCTCCCCGCCGCAAGCGCCCTAGAAAACAAAATACTCAACTGCTAAATACTCTAATAGTTTATAAAAACATTGGTCTTGTAAACCAAAGATTGAAGACTTACCACTTCTTAGAGTACCCCAAACTCAGAAAAAAAGGACTCAAACCTTTATCTCCAGCTCCCAAAGCTGGCATTTTCAATAAACTATTCTCTGACCCTAACCCCTAAACCGCCCGAATAGCACCCCGCGACAACCCCCGCACAAGCTCCAATACAACAAACAAAGTCAACAACAGCCCCCAACCCGCCACTAAAAACATCCCTGCCCCATGTGAATAAAACATGGAAACTCCACTAAAATCCGACCGAACAACAAACACCCCAACATTATTCACAGTAGAAACCCCGAACTTCCAAGCCCCCATAAACCCCCCAAACACCAACCCCCCAAAAACAATTGCCACAAACGCTACTGCACATCCAATCACCCGTCAATCCCCCCAAGCCCCAGGGAAAGGCTCCGCTGCTAAAGCTACTGAATAAACAAACACCACCAGCATACCCCCCAAATACACCATAAACAGCACTAAAGCCACGAACGAAACCCCAAGGCCCAGCAACCACCCGCACCCCGCCACAGACGCTAACACCAAACCAACAACCCCATAATACGGCGAAGGATTCGACGCCACACCCAAAACACCCACCGCAAAGCAAATCCCTAAAAAAAACATAAAATAAGTCATTATTCCTGCCCGGACACTACCCGAGGCCTGCGGCTCGAAAAGCCGCCATTGTTCTCAACTACAGGAACTAACCGCAAGCCCCCAATAATTCTACCCCATCTATGCCATTATGCTTAACCCCCCCCCCCCTCCCCCCCCGAGGCGGGGGTATTTGGTTATGCATATTCGTGCATAAATTTATATACCCCATATACATACATACTATAGTACCAGTAATATACATTATATACGGACTATCTTATAAGCAGGTGCTAAACCCATACATGTACACGGCCATTAAACCCTTAAACACACTCCTACCAAACCACCCGGCATGAATGTTCTAGGACCATACCGCACAACACCCAATACAACTCCACTCAAGCGCATAACAAGACCCCATTTTAATGAATGCTCACAGGACATGCTCCAACAACAACTCTCCACCACATATCTCATGCAGTTCGTATCAGACGGATTTATTAATCGTACTCCTCACGTGAAATCAGCAACCCGTTGCACATAATGTCCGGTATGACTAGCTTCAGGCCCATACGTTCCCCCTAAACCCCTCGCCCTCCTCACATTTTTGCGCCTCTGGTTCCTCGGTCAGGGCCATCCATTGGGTTCACTCACCCCTCCTTGCCCTTCAAAGTGGCATCTGTGAGTACTTTCACCTTCTCAATGCGTAATCGCGGCATGTTCCAGCTTTTTGGCGCCTCTGGTTCCTCTTATTTTTTCCGGGGTTACCTCACAGGTGGCTATTCCCAGTGATCTCGGGGGTCCCACAATCTAAGCCTGGACACACCTGCCTCACGGCCTATCCTATATTTCAAGGGTCCCTCGATGAGATGGTTGGCGTATATGGGGAATCATCCTGACACTGATGCACTTTGACCACATTCAGTTAATGTTACCTCCACCCTCCGGGTTAAATGGGGCTATTGGATGAATGCTCGTTGGACATAGCACAAAACAACAAATCATTAAGCGCAACCCCTGCGCTTCACAAACTAAACCAGTAAACTTTCGCTAACCACCATGTAGCATAAACCTTCATCGCCCAATCCCAGCAAACTACCTCTAAAACTCCATTAATCATCCCTTCCATGACATCATCGGAACGATGTACATATACACACAAACACATACAAAATAACTTAAACTTATTAGAGAAACTCCAGTACTAAAAATAGTAAACACAAGCAATAATTTCATATACTTCACTCTCACTCACCACTCAACTATCAGCTAACCACACCCCCGTCCACATAGCTTAACACAAAGCATGGCACTGAAGTTGCCAAGATGGCATAAAACATGCCTGCGGACAAAAGACTTAGTCCTAACCTTACGGTTGGTTTTTGCTAAATATATACATGCAAGTATCCGCGCCCCAGTGTAAACGCCCTCGACCACCTACCCCCATACAGGCCTTGAGGAGCGGGTATCAGGCACACCCAAGTAGTAGCCCAAGACGCCTCGCTAAGCCACGCCCCCACGGGTATTCAGCAGTAATTAACATTAAGCAATGAGTGCAAACTTGACTTAGTTATAGCAACAGCCTAACTTCAAGGGTTGGTAAATCTTGTGCCAGCCACCGCGGTCATACAAGAAACCCAAATCAACCGTCCTATTGACACGGCGTAAAGAGTGGTAAAATGCCTATCCTAGCTAACTAAGATCAAAATGCAACTGAGCTGTCATAAGCCCAAGATGCACCTAAACACACCATTAAGATGATCTTAGGAACTAACGACTGATTTAAACCCACGAAAGCCAGGGCCCAAACTGGGATTAGATACCCCACTATGCCTGGCCCTAAATCTTGATACTTACTTTACCGAAGTATCCGCCAGAGAACTACGAGCACAAACGCTTAAAACTCTAAGGACTTGGCGGTGCCCCAAACCCACCTAGAGGAGCCTGTTCTACAATCGATAATCCCCGATTAACCCAACCACCCCTTGCCAACACAGCCTACATACCGCCGTCGCCAGCCCACCTCGAATGAGAGCACAACAGTGGACACAATAGCACCCCGCTAATAAGACAGGTCAAGGTATAGCCTATGGAGTGGAAGAAATGGGCTACATTCCCTATTCATAGGGCACACGGAAAGAAGCGTGAAACCACTTCTGGAAGGCGGATTTAGCAGTAAAGTGGGACAATAGAGCCTACTTTAAGCCGGCCCTGGGGCACGTACATACCGCCCGTCACCCTCCTCAAAAGCCACATCCCACATAACTAATACCATAAATACGCTGAAGATGAGGTAAGTCGTAACAAGGTAAGTGTACCGGAAGGTGTACTTAGAATATCAAGACGTAGCTATAACACCAAAGCACTCAGCTTACACCTGAAAGATATCTACTAGACCGGATCGTCTTGAAGCCCCCCCTCTAGCTCAACCACACAAATAGTACACCAAAACTAAAGAATTTACTAAACTAATTAAACTAAAGCATTTTACAGTCTTAGTATAGGCGATAGAAAAGACACTTAGACGCGATAGAGACCCCAGTACCGTAAGGGAAAGATGAAATAGCAGTGAAACAATCAAAGCGACAGACAGCAAAGATCAACCCTTGTACCTTTTGCATCATGGTTTAGCGAGAACAACCAAGCAAAGTGAACTAAAGTTTGCCCCCCCGAAACCCAAGCGAGCTACTTTCAAGCAGTTAAAGAGAGCGAACCCGTCTCTGTTGCAAAAGAGTGGGATGACTTGTCAGTAGAGGTGAAAAGCCAACCGAGCTGGGTGATAGCTGGTTACCTGTGAAACGAATCTAAGTTCCCCCTTAATCCTCCCTACCGGACATCCTGAACCCTAATGAGATGATTAAGAGCTATTTAATGGAGGGACAGCTCCATTAAAAAAGGACACAACCTCGACTAGCGGATAATTCTTACTACTGATCCTACCGTGGGCCCTAAAGCAGCCATCAAAAAAGAGTGCGTCAAAGCTCCACCACCTAAAAATACCAAAATAAGATGATTCCCTTATCACAAACAGGTCAACCTATGAATATAGGAGAATTAATGCTAAAATAAGTAACTCAGGGCCACACCCCTCTAACGGCGCAAGCTTACATAGAAACATTATTAACAGACCTAGACAGATACAAAAACCCCTACAAGACCACGTATTAACTAACCCTGTTAACCCGACTCAGGAGCGCCTATAAGAGCGATTAAAATCTGTGAAAGGAACTCGGCAAATTAATAAGGCCCGACTGTTTACCAAAAACATAGCCTTCAGCAAATTAAACAAGTATTGAAGGTGATGCCTGCCCGGTGACTTAGGTTTAACGGCCGCGGTATCCTAACCGTGCAAAGGTAGCGCAATCAATTGTCCCATAAATCGAGACTTGTATGAATGGCTAAACGAGGTCTTAACTGTCTCTCACAGATAATCAGTGAAATTGATCTCCCCGTGCAAAAGCGGGGATGTGAACATAAGACGAGAAGACCCTGTGGAACTTAAAAATCAACGACCACCGCGAATCCTCAATCAACCCCACTGGGGCCACTACCATCGCAGAGCCTGGTCGATATTTTTCGGTTGGGGCGACCTTGGAGGAGAACAAATCCTCCAAAAACAAGACCATACCTCTTTACCTAGAGCTACCCCTCAAAGTGCTAACAGTGACCAGACCCAATATAATTGATTAATGGACCAAGCTACCCCAGGGATAACAGCGCAATCCCCCTCAAGAGCCCATATCGACAGGGGGGTTTACGACCTCGATGTTGGATCAGGACATCCTAATGGTGCAGCCGCTATTAAGGGTTCGTTTGTTCAACGATTAACAGTCCTACGTGATCTGAGTTCAGACCGGAGCAATCCAGGTCGGTTTCTATCTATGACACACTCTCCCCAGTACGAAAGGACCGAGAAAGTGGGGCCAATACCACAAGCACGCCCCCCCCCCCCCGCTCTAAGCAGTGAAACCAACTAAACCGTGAAGAGGGCCTTCCCCCACCACTTTCAATCCTAGAAAAGGACCAGCTAGAGTGGCAGAGCCCGGCAAGTGCAGAAGGCTTAAGCCCTTTCCCCAGAGGTTCAAATCCTCTCCCTAGCTTCACCCATGATTCAAATAACAACACTAAGCTGCCTCGTTATATCCCTCTTATACATCATCCCAATCCTGATTGCCGTAGCCTTCCTAACCCTAGTAGAACGGAAAATCCTAAGCTACATACAATCCCGCAAAGGCCCTAACGTTGTCGGGCCTTTTGGCCTACTTCAACCATTTGCGGACGGACTGAAACTATTTACCAAAGAGCCCATCCGACCCTCTACCTCTTCCCCACTTCTATTCATTCTGATACCAATACTAGCCCTTGTCCTAGCCCTCACCACTTGAGCACCACTACCACTCCCATTTCCCCTAGCAGATCTAAACCTCGGAGTTCTCTTCCTAATAGCCATGTCAAGCCTAGCCGTCTACTCAGTCCTATGATCAGGCTGAGCCTCGAACTCAAAATACGCACTAATCGGAGCCCTACGGGCAGTAGCACAGACCATTTCATACGAAGTGACACTGGCCATAATCCTGCTATCAATAATCATACTAAGCGGAAGCTACACACTCAGCTCCTTTGCCATCGCACAGGAGCCTCTATACTTCATTTTCTCCTCATGACCCCTAGCAATAATATGATACGTATCCACCCTAGCAGAGACAAACCGAGCTCCTTTTGACCTCACAGAGGGTGAATCTGAGCTAGTCTCAGGGTTTAACGTTGAATACGCCGCAGGACCCTTCGCCTTATTCTTCCTAGCTGAATATGCGAACATTATGCTAATAAATACACTTACAGCCATCATATTCCTAAACCCAAGCGCCCTAGGGCCACCCACAGAACTATTCCCCGTCATCCTAGCCACAAAAGTCCTCCTACTATCTTCTGGTTTCTTATGGGTCCGAGCTTCATACCCACGATTCCGATATGACCAACTAATGCACCTACTATGAAAAAACTTCCTACCCCTCACACTAGCTCTGTGCCTCTGACACATCAGCATACCTATCTGCTATGCAGGCCTACCTCCTTACATAAGGAAATGTGCCTGAACTACAAAGGGTCACTATGATAAAGTGAACATAGAGGTATAACAGCCCTCTCATTTCCTGTTGACCTTAGAAAAGTAGGAATTGAACCCACACAAGAGAAATCAAAATTCTCCATACTTCCCTTATATTATTTTCTAGTAGAGTCAGCTAATCAAGCTATCGGGCCCATACCCCGAAAATGATGGTTTAACCCCCTCCTCTACTAATGAACCCTTACGCGACCCCAATCATAACCTTCAGCCTCATCTTGGGCACCACAATCACAATTTCCAGCAACCACTGAGTTCTGGCCTGGACAGGACTGGAGATCAACACACTAGCCATCATTCCCCTAATTGCCAAATCCCACCACCCACGAGCAGTAGAAGCCGCAACGAAATACTTCCTAACCCAAGCAGCTGCTTCCGCCCTGGTCCTATTCTCTAGCATAACCAATGCCTGAGTCACCGGCCAATGAGACATCACACAAATAAACCACCCAACCTCCTGTCTACTACTGACAGCAGCAATCGCTATTAAACTGGGCTTAGTGCCATTTCACTTCTGATTCCCAGAAGTACTACAAGGATCGCCACTAATAACAGCCCTGCTACTCTCGACCCTCATAAAATTCCCCCCACTAACCCTGCTCCTACTAACATCCAAATCCCTCGACCCAGCTCTACTCACCGCCATGGCCCTAGCCTCAACAGCACTAGGAGGCTGAATAGGACTGAACCAAACACAAACACGCAAAATCCTAGCCTTCTCGTCCATCTCCCACTTAGGCTGAATCGCCATCATCCTAGTTTACAGCCCCAAATTGGCCTTACTTACCTTCTACCTATACACAATCATAACATCAGCCGTATTCCTAGCCCTTAACAAAATCAAAGCCCTTAACCTATCCATGATCACAACCTCATGAACAAAAACCCCAGTGCTAAACGCCACCCTAATACTAGTACTTTTATCCCTAGCAGGCCTCCCCCCATTAACAGGCTTTATACCAAAGTGACTTATCATCCAAGAACTAACTAAACAGGAAATAACACCAGCAGCCATGGCAATTGCCATGCTATCACTGCTCAGCCTCTTCTTCTACCTACGCCTCGCATACCACTCAACAATTACCCTTCCCCCCAACTCCTCTAACCACATAAAACAATGATACACTAGCAAAGCCCCAAGCACACCTACTGCGGTCCTTGCCTCACTATCAATCCTCTTACTTCCCCTGTCCCCAATAATACATGCCATTGTCTAGAAACTTAGGATAACACCCCAAACCGAAGGCCTTCAAAGCCTTAAATAAGAGTTAAACCCTCTTAGTTTCTGCACATTAAGACTTACAGAATATTAACCTGTATCTTCTGAATGCAAGTCAGACGCTTTAATTAAGCTAAAGCCTCCCTAGACAGATGGGCTTCGATCCCACAAAACTCTAGTTAACAGCTAAATGCCTAAACCAATTGGCTTCTGCCTACAAAGACCCTGACGCACCCTAGTGCGCATCGATGAGCTTGCAACTCAACATGAATTTCACTACAGAGCCGATAAGAAGAGGAATTAAACCTCTGCAAAAAGGACTACAGCCTAACGCTTCAACACTCAGCCATCTTACCCGTCACCTTCATCAACCGATGACTATTTTCCACTAACCATAAGGATATTGGCACCCTGTACCTCATCTTCGGGGCATGAGCAGGAATAGTCGGCACCGCACTCAGCCTATTAATCCGCGCAGAACTAGGACAACCAGGAACTCTCCTAGGCGACGACCAAATTTACAATTGAAGGTGATGCCTGCCCGGTGACTTAGGTTTAACGGCCGCGGTATCCTAACCGTGCAAAGGTAGCGCAATCAATTGTCCCATAAATCGAGACTTGTATGAATGGCTAAACGAGGTCTTAACTGTCTCTCACAGATAATCAGTGAAATTGATCTCCCCGTGCAAAAGCGGGGATGTGAACATAAGACGAGAAGACCCTGTGGAACTTAAAAATCAACGACCACCGCGAATCCTCAATCAACCCCACTGGGGCCACTACCATCGCAGAGCCTGGTCGATATTTTTCGGTTGGGGCGACCTTGGAGGAGAACAAATCCTCCAAAAACAAGACCATACCTCTTTACCTAGAGCTACCCCTCAAAGTGCTAACAGTGACCAGACCCAATATAATTGATTAATGGACCAAGCTACCCCAGGGATAACAGCGCAATCCCCCTCAAGAGCCCATATCGACAGGGGGGTTTACGACCTCGATGTTGGATCAGGACATCCTAATGGTGCAGCCGCTATTAAGGGTTCGTTTGTTCAACGATTAACAGTCCTACGTGATCTGAGTTCAGACCGGAGCAATCCAGGTCGGTTTCTATCTATGACACACTCTCCCCAGTACGAAAGGACCGGGAAAGTGGGGCCAATACCACAAGCACGCCCCCCCCCCTCTAAGCAGTGAAACCAACTAAACCGTGAAGAGGGCCTTCCCCCACCACTTTCAATCCTAGAAAAGGACCAGCTAGAGTGGCAGAGCCCGGCAAGTGCAGAAGGCTTAAGCCCTTTCCCCAGAGGTTCAAATCCTCTCCCTAGCTTCACCCATGATTCAAATAACAACACTAAGCTGCCTCGTTATATCCCTCCTATACATCATCCCAATCCTGATTGCCGTAGCCTTCCTAACCCTAGTAGAACGGAAAATCCTAAGCTACATACAATCCCGCAAAGGCCCTAATGTTGTCGGGCCTTTTGGCCTACTTCAACCATTTGCGGACGGACTGAAACTATTTACCAAAGAGCCCATCCGACCCTCTACCTCTTCCCCACTTCTATTCATTCTGATACCAATACTAGCCCTTGTCCTAGCCCTCACCACTTGAGCACCACTACCACTCCCATTTCCCCTAGCAGATCTAAACCTCGGAGTTCTCTTCCTAATAGCCATGTCAAGCCTAGCCGTCTACTCAGTCCTATGATCAGGCTGAGCCTCGAACTCAAAATACGCACTAATCGGAGCCCTACGGGCAGTAGCACAGACCATTTCATACGAAGTGACACTGGCCATAATCCTGCTATCAATAATCATACTAAGCGGAAGCTACACACTCAGCTCCTTTGCCGTCGCACAGGAGCCTCTATACTTCATTTTCTCCTCATGACCCCTAGCAATAATATGATACGTATCCACCCTAGCAGAGACAAACCGAGCTCCTTTTGACCTCACAGAGGGTGAATCTGAGCTAGTCTCAGGGTTTAACGTTGAATACGCCGCAGGACCCTTCGCCTTATTCTTCCTAGCTGAATATGCGAACATTATGCTAATAAATACACTTACAGCCATCATATTCCTAAACCCAAGCGCCCTAGGGCCACCCACAGAACTATTCCCCGTCATCCTAGCCACAAAAGTCCTCCTACTATCTTCTGGTTTCTTATGGGTCCGAGCTTCATACCCACGATTCCGATATGACCAACTAATGCACCTACTATGAAAAAACTTCCTACCCCTCACACTAGCTCTGTGCCTCTGACACATCAGCATACCTATCTGCTATGCAGGCCTACCTCCTTACATAAGGAAATGTGCCTGAACTACAAAGGGTCACTATGATAAAGTGAACATAGAGGTATAACAGCCCTCTCATTTCCTGTTGACCTTAGAAAAGTAGGAATTGAACCCACACAAGAGAAATCAAAATTCTCCATACTTCCCTTATATTATTTTCTAGTAGAGTCAGCTAATCAAGCTATCGGGCCCATACCCCGAAAATGATGGTTTAACCCCCTCCTCTACTAATGAACCCTTACGCGACCCCAATCATAACCTTCAGCCTCATCTTGGGCACCACCATCACAATTTCCAGCAACCACTGAGTTCTGGCCTGGACAGGACTGGAGATCAACGCACTAGCCATCATTCCCCTAATTGCCAAATCCCACCACCCACGAGCAGTAGAAGCCGCAACGAAATACTTCCTAACCCAAGCAGCTGCTTCCGCCCTGGTCCTATTCTCTAGCATAACCAATGCCTGAGTCACCGGCCAATGAGACATCACACAAATAAACCACCCAACCTCCTGTCTACTACTGACAGCAGCAATCGCTATTAAACTGGGCCTAGTGCCATTTCACTTCTGATTCCCAGAAGTACTACAAGGATCGCCACTAATAACAGCCCTGCTACTCTCGACCCTCATAAAATTCCCCCCACTAACCCTGCTCCTACTAACATCCAAATCCCTCGACCCAGCTCTACTCACCGCCATGGCCCTAGCCTCAACAGCACTAGGAGGCTGAATAGGACTGAACCAAACACAAACACGCAAAATCCTAGCCTTCTCGTCCATCTCCCACTTAGGCTGAATCGCCATCATCCTAGTTTACAGCCCCAAATTGGCCTTACTTACCTTCTACCTATACACAATCATAACATCAGCCGTATTCCTAGCCCTTAACAAAATCAAAGCCCTTAACCTATCCATGATCACAACCTCATGAACAAAAACCCCAGTGCTAAACGCCACCCTAATACTAGTACTTTTATCCCTAGCAGGCCTCCCCCCATTAACAGGCTTTATACCAAAGTGACTTATCATCCAAGAACTAACTAAACAGGAAATAACACCAGCAGCCATGGCAATTGCCATGCTATCACTGCTCAGCCTCTTCTTCTACCTACGCCTCGCATACCACTCAACAATTACCCTTCCCCCCAACTCCTCTAACCACATAAAACAATGATACACTAGCAAAGCCCCAAGCACACCTACTGCGGTCCTTGCCTCACTATCAATCCTCTTACTTCCCCTGTCCCCAATAATACATGCCATTGTCTAGAAACTTAGGATAACACCCCAAACCGAAGGCCTTCAAAGCCTTAAATAAGAGTTAAACCCTCTTAGTTTCTGCACATTAAGACTTACAGAATATTAACCTGTATCTTCTGAATGCAAGTCAGACGCTTTAATTAAGCTAAAGCCTCCCTAGACAGATGGGCTTCGATCCCACAAAACTCTAGTTAACAGCTAAATGCCTAAACCAATTGGCTTCTGCCTACAAAGACCCTGACGCACCCTAGTGCGCATCGATGAGCTTGCAACTCAACATGAATTTCACTACAGAGCCGATAAGAAGAGGAATTAAACCTCTGCAAAAAGGACTACAGCCTAACGCTTCAACACTCAGCCATCTTACCCGTCACCTTCATCAACCGATGACTATTTTCCACTAACCATAAGGATATTGGCACCCTGTACCTCATCTTCGGGGCATGAGCAGGAATAGTCGGCACCGCACTCAGCCTATTAATCCGCGCAGAACTAGGACAACCAGGAACTCTCCTAGGCGACGACCAAATTTACAATGTAATCGTTACCGCTCACGCCTTTGTAATAATCTTCTTTATAGTCATACCCATCATGATCGGAGGATTCGGCAACTGATTAGTCCCCCTCATAATCGGTGCCCCCGACATAGCATTCCCGCGAATAAACAACATAAGCTTTTGACTCCTCCCCCCATCATTCCTCCTCCTACTAGCCTCATCCACTGTAGAAGCTGGCGCCGGCACAGGCTGAACTGTCTACCCTCCCCTAGCAGGTGACCTTGCCCACGCCGGAGCTTCAGTAGACCTGGCTATCTTCTCACTCCACTTAGCCGGTATCTCCTCCATCCTTGGGGCCATCAACTTTATCACCACAGCCATCAACATAAAACCCCCTGCACTCTCACAATACCAAACCCCACTATTTGTCTGATCCGTACTAATTACCGCCATCCTACTCCTTCTATCACTCCCCGTACTCGCCGCCGGTATTACAATATTACTAACTGATCGAAACCTAAACACCACATTCTTCGACCCCGCTGGAGGAGGAGACCCAATCCTGTACCAACACCTATTCTGATTCTTCGGACACCCAGAAGTCTATATTCTGATCCTACCGGGGTTCGGAATCATCTCACACGTAGTCACGTACTACTCAGGCAAAAAGGAGCCCTTCGGCTACATGGGAATAGTCTGAGCCATACTATCCATCGGCTTCCTAGGATTCATCGTCTGAGCTCACCACATGTTTACAGTAGGAATAGACGTTGATACCCGAGCCTACTTTACATCAGCCACTATAATCATTGCCATCCCTACCGGAATCAAAGTATTTAGCTGACTAGCCACCTTGCACGGAGGAACAATCAAATGAGACCCCCCCCAATACTATGAGCTCTAGGATTTATCTTCCTATTTACCATCGGAGGATTAACAGGAATCGTTCTTGCAAACTCTTCCCTAGACATCGCCCTGCACGACACGTACTACGTAGTTGCCCACTTCCACTACGTCCTATCCATAGGCGCCGTCTTTGCCATTCTAGCAGGATTTACTCACTGATTCCCACTACTCACTGGGTTTACCCTACACCAAACATGAGCAAAAGCCCACTTCGGGGTAATATTTACAGGAGTAAACCTAACGTTCTTCCCCCAGCACTTCCTAGGCCTAGCAGGAATACCCCGACGATACTCGGACTATCCCGACGCCTACACACTATGAAACACCATTTCCTCCATCGGCTCCCTAATCTCAATAGTAGCCGTAATCATACTAATATTCATCATCTGAGAAGCCTTTCTGGCCAAACGAAAAGTCCTACAACCAGAACTAACTACCACAAACGTTGAATGAATCCACGGCTGCCCTCCCCCATACCATACTTTCGAGGAACCGGCCTTCGTCCAAGTACAAGAAAGGAAGGAATCGAACCCTCACATGCTGGTTTCAAGCCAACTGCATTCACCGCTCATGCTTCTTTCTTATGAGATGTTAGTAAACCAATTACATAGCCTTGTCAAGACTAAATCACAGGTAAAAATCCTGTACATCTCATGTGGCCAACCACTCCCAACTAGGATTCCAAGACGCCTCATCACCCATCATAGAAGAACTCGTTGAATTCCACGACCACGCCCTAATCGTTGCCCTAGCTATCTGCAGCCTAGTTCTCTACCTTTTAGCCCACATACTAACAGAAAAACTCTCGTCCAATGCTGTAGACGCCCAAGAAGTAGAGCTGATCTGGACAATCCTACCTGCTATCGTCCTGGTACTCCTCGCCCTCCCATCCCTACAAATCCTCTACATAATGGACGAAATCGACGAACCAGACCTCACCCTAAAAGCCATCGGCCACCAATGATACTGAAGCTACGAATACACAGACTTCAAAGACCTATCATTCGACTCCTACATAGTGCCCACCCCAGACTTACCCAACGGCCACTTCCGACTGCTAGAAGTTGACCACCGCGTAGTTATCCCAATAGAATCCCCCATCCACGTGATCATTACTGCAGGAGACGTACTCCACTCCTGAGCAGTCCCAACGCTCGGAGTTAAAACAGACGCAATCCCAGGCCGACTAAACCAAACTTCATTCATTACCACCCGGCCTGGGATTTTTTACGGACAATGCTCAGAAATTTGCGGGGCTAATCACAGCTACATACCCATTGTAGTAGAATCAACCCCACTCCCACATTTCGAGGCCTGATCGTCCCTTCTATCATCATCCTAATCATTAAGAAGCTATGCAACAGCACTAGCCTTTTAAGCTAGCCAAAGAGGGACTTCCCCCTCCTTAATGATATGCCACAGCTTAAACCCGCACCATGATTTTCAATCATAATTATAACCTGATTAACCCTAGCACTCCTCATCCAACCAAAACTACTAGCCTTCACCACAACCAACCCCCCATCAAATAAGACCTCCCTCACTACCAAACCCACACCATGATCCTGACCATGAACCTAAGCTTCTTTGACCAATTTTCCAGCCCCAATCTATTCGGCATCCCCTTAATCCTACTATCCCTACTCTTCCCAGCCCTACTATTCCCGTCCCCAAACAACCGATGAATCAACAACCGCCTTTCTACTATCCAAACATGACTCCTTCACCTAATCACAAAACAACTAATAGTCCCACTCAACAAAAATGGCCACAAATGAGCCATAATATTTACATCCCTAATAATCATACTTCTTACAATCAACCTTCTAGGCCTCCTTCCATATACATTCACCCCAACCACCCAACTATCTATGAACATAGCCCTAGCCTTCCCACTATGGCTCGCCACACTACTAACAGGCATGTTTAACCATGTACGTGCCCCAGGGCCGGCTTAAAGTAGGCTCTATTGTCCCACTTTACTGCTAAATCCGCCTTCCAGAAGTGGTTTCACGCTTCTTTCCGTGTGCCCTATGAATAGGGAATGTAGCCCATTTCTTCCACTCCATAGGCTATACCTTGACCTGTCTTATTAGCGGGGTGCTATTGTGTCCACTGTTGTGCTCTCATTCGAGGTGGGCTGGCGACGGCGGTATGTAGGCTGTGTTGGCAAGGGGTGGTTGGGTTAATCGGGGATTATCGATTGTAGAACAGGCTCCTCTAGGTGGGTTTGGGGCACCGCCAAGTCCTTAGAGTTTTAAGCGTTTGTGCTCGTAGTTCTCTGGCGGATACTTCGGTAAAGTAAGTATCAAGATTTAGGGCCAGGCATAGTGGGGTATCTAATCCCAGTTTGGGCCCTGGCTTTCGTGGGTTTAAATCAGTCGTTAGTTCCTAAGATCATCTTAATGGTGTGTTTAGGTGCATCTTGGGCTTATGACAGCTCAGTTGCATTTTGATCTTAGTTAGCTAGGATAGGCATTTTACCACTCTTTACGCTGTGTCAATAGGACGGTTGATTTGGGTTTCTTGTATGACCGCGGTGGCTGGCACAAGATTTACCAACCCTTGAAGTTAGGCTGTTGCTATAACTAAGTCAAGTTTGCACTCATTGCTTAATGTTAATTACTGCTGAATACCCGTGGGGGCGTGGCTTAGCGAGGCGTCTTGGGCTACTACTTGGGTGTGCCTGATACCCGCTCCTCAAGGCCTGTATGGGGGTAGGTGGTCGAGGGCGTTTACACTGGGGCGCGGATACTTGCATGTATATATTTAGCAAAAACCAACCGTAAGGTTAGGACTAAGTCTTTTGTCCGCAGGCATGTTTTATGCCATCTTGGCAACTTCAGTGCCATGCTTTGTGTTAAGCTATGTGGACGGGGGTGTGGTTAGCTGATAGTTGAGTGGTGAGTGAGAGTGAAGTATATGAAATTATTGCTTGTGTTTACTATTTTTAGTACTGGAGTTTCTCTAAGTCCTAGGACTAGGAGGAAATGGTGTTTCATAGTGTGTAGGCGTCGGGATAGTCCGAGTATCGTCGGGGTATTCCTGCTAGGCCTAGGAAGTGCTGGGGGAAGAACGTTAGGTTTACTCCTGTAAATATTACCCCGAAGTGGGCTTTTGCTCATGTTTGGTGTAGGGTAAACCCAGTGAGTAGTGGGAATCAGTGAGTAAATCCTGCTAGAATGGCAAAGACGGCGCCTATGGATAGGACGTAGTGGAAGTGGGCAACTACGTAGTACGTGTCGTGCAGGGCGATGTCTAGGGAAGAGTTTGCAAGAACGATTCCTGTTAATCCTCCGATGGTAAATAGGAAGATAAATCCTAGAGCTCATAGTATTGGGGGGGGTCTCATTTGATTGTTCCTCCGTGCAGGGTGGCTAGTCAGCTAAATACTTTGATTCCGGTAGGGATGGCAATGATTATAGTGGCTGATGTAAAGTAGGCTCGGGTATCAACGTCTATTCCTACTGTAAACATGTGGTGAGCTCAGACGATGAATCCTAGGAAGCCGATGGATAGTATGGCTCAGACTATTCCCATGTAGCCGAAGGGCTCCTTTTTGCCTGAGTAGTACGTGACTACGTGTGAGATGATTCCGAACCCCGGTAGGATCAGAATATAGACTTCTGGGTGTCCGAAGAATCAGAATAGGTGTTGGTACAGGATTGGGTCTCCTCCTCCAGCGGGGTCGAAGAATGTGGTGTTTAGGTTTCGATCAGTTAGTAATATTGTAATACCGGCGGCGAGTACGGGGAGTGATAGAAGGAGTAGGATGGCGGTAATTAGTACGGATCAGACAAATAGTGGGGTTTGGTATTGTGAGAGTGCGGGGGGTTTTATGTTGATGGCTGTGGTGATAAAGTTGATGGCCCCAAGGATGGAGGAGATACCGGCTAAGTGGAGTGAGAAGATAGCCAGGTCTACTGAAGCTCCGGCGTGGGCAAGGTCACCTGCTAGGGGAGGGTAGACAGTTCAGCCTGTGCCGGCGCCAGCTTCTACAGTGGATGAGGCTAGTAGGAGGAGGAATGATGGGGGGAGGAGTCAAAAGCTTATGTTGTTTATTCGCGGGAATGCTATGTCGGGGGCACCGATTATGAGGGGGACTAATCAGTTGCCGAATCCTCCGATCATGATGGGTATGACTATAAAGAAGCTTATTACAAAGGCGTGAGCGGTAACGATTACATTGTAAATTTGGTCGTCGCCTAGGAGAGTTCCTGGTTGTCCTAGTTCTGCGCGGATTAATAGGCTGAGTGCGGTGCCGACTATTCCTGCTCATGCCCCGAAGATGAGGTACAGGGTGCCAATATCCTTATGGTTAGTGGAAAATAGTCATCGGTTGATGAAGGTGACGGGTAAGATGGCTGAGTGTTGAAGCGTTAGGCTGTAGTCCTTTTTACAGAGGTTTAATTCCTCTTCTTATCGGCTCTGTAGTGAAATTCATGTTGAGTTGCAAGCTCATCGATGCACACTAGGGTGCGTCAGGGTCTTTGTAGGCAGAAGCCAATTGGTTTAGGCATTTAGCTGTTAACTAGAGTTTTGTGGGATCGAAGCCCATCTGTCTAGGGAGGCTTTAGCTTAATTAAAGCGTCTGACTTGCATTCAGAAGATACAGGTTAATATTCTGTAAGTCTTAATGTGCAGAAACTAAGAGGGTTTAACTCTTATTTAAGGCTTTGAAGGCCTTCGGTTTGGGGTGTTATCCTAAGTTTCTAGACAATGGCATGTATTATTGGGGACAGGGGAAGTAAGAGGATTGATAGTGAGGCAAGGACCGCAGTAGGTGTGCTTGGGGCTTTGCTAGTGTATCATTGTTTTATGTGGTTAGAGGAGTTGGGGGGAAGGGTAATTGTTGAGTGGTATGCGAGGCGTAGGTAGAAGAAGAGGCTGAGCAGTGATAGCATGGCAATTGCCATGGCTGCTGGTGTTATTTCCTGTTTAGTTAGTTCTTGGATGATAAGTCACTTTGGTATAAAGCCTGTTAATGGGGGGAGGCCTGCTAGGGATAAAAGTACTAGTATTAGGGTGGCGTTTAGCACTGGGGTTTTTGTTCATGAGGTTGTGATCATGGATAGGTTAAGGGCTTTGATTTTGTTAAGGGCTAGGAATACGGCTGATGTTATGATTGTGTATAGGTAGAAGGTAAGTAAGGCCAATTTGGGGCTGTAAACTAGGATGATGGCGATTCAGCCTAAGTGGGAGATGGACGAGAAGGCTAGGATTTTGCGTGTTTGTGTTTGGTTCAGTCCTATTCAGCCTCCTAGTGCTGTTGAGGCTAGGGCCATGGCGGTGAGTAGAGCTGGGTCGAGGGATTTGGATGTTAGTAGGAGCAGGGTTAGTGGGGGGAATTTTATGAGGGTCGAGAGTAGCAGGGCTGTTATTAGTGGCGATCCTTGTAGTACTTCTGGGAATCAGAAGTGAAATGGCACTAGGCCCAGTTTAATAGCGATTGCTGCTGTCAGTAGTAGACAGGAGGTTGGGTGGTTTATTTGTGTGATGTCTGATTGGCCGGTGACTCAGGCATTGGTTATGCTAGAGAATAGGACCAGGGCGGAAGCAGCTGCTTGGGTTAGGAAGTATTTCGTTGCGGCTTCTACTGCTCGTGGGTGGTGGGATTTGGCAATTAGGGGAATGATGGCTAGTGCGTTGATCTCCAGTCCTGTCCAGGCCAGAACTCAGTGGTTGCTGGAAATTGTGATTGTGGTGCCCAAGATGAGGCTGAAGGTTATGATTGGGGTCGCGTAAGGGTTCATTAGTAGAGGAGGGGGTTAAACCATCATTTTCGGGGTATGGGCCCGATAGCTTGATTAGCTGACTCTACTAGAAAATAATATAAGGGAAGTATGGAGAATTTTGATTTCTCTTGTGTGGGTTCAATTCCTACTTTTCTAAGGTCAACAGGAAATGAGAGGGCTGTTATACCTCTATGTTCACTTTATCATAGTGACCCTTTGTAGTTCAGGCACATTTCCTTATGTAAGGAGGTAGGCCTGCATAGCAGATAGGTATGCTGATGTGTCAGAGGCACAGAGCTAGTGTGAGGGGTAGGAAGTTTTTTCATAGTAGGTGCATTAGTTGGTCATATCGGAATCGTGGGTATGAAGCTCGGACCCATAAGAAACCAGAAGATAGTAGGAGGACTTTTGTGGCTAG
The DNA here is from genome assembly GCF_964034855.1 of Anser brachyrhynchus. NCBI lineage: Eukaryota > Metazoa > Chordata > Aves > Anseriformes > Anatidae > Anser > Anser brachyrhynchus. Next base: position 622,114 of record NW_027664122.1, read on the forward strand.
GATGACGGGGAATAGTTCTGTGGGTGGCCCTAGGGCGCTTGGGTTTAGGAATATGATGGCTGTAAGTGTATTTATTAGCATAATGTTCGCATATTCAGCTAGGAAGAATAAGGCGAAGGGTCCTGCGGCGTATTCAACGTTAAACCCTGAGACTAGCTCAGATTCACCCTCTGTGCGGTCAAAAGGAGCTCGGTTTGTCTCTGCTAGGGTGGATACGTATCATATTATTGCTAGGGGTCATGAGGAGAAAATGAAGTATAGAGGCTCCTGTGCGACGGCAAAGGAGCTGAGTGTGTAGCTTCCGCTTAGTATGATTATTGATAGCAGGATTATGGCCAGTGTCACTTCGTATGAAATGGTCTGTGCTACTGCCCGTAGGGCTCCGATTAGTGCGTATTTTGAGTTCGAGGCTCAGCCTGATCATAGGACTGAGTAGACGGCTAGGCTTGACATGGCTATTAGGAAGAGAACTCCGAGGTTTAGATCTGCTAGGGGAAATGGGAGTGGTAGTGGTGCTCAAGTGGTGAGGGCTAGGACAAGGGCTAGTATTGGTATCAGAATGAATAGAAGTGGGGAAGAGGTAGAGGGTCGGATGGGCTCTTTGGTAAATAGTTTCAGTCCGTCCGCAAATGGTTGAAGTAGGCCAAAAGGCCTGACAACGTTAGGGCCTTTGCGGGATTGTATGTAGCTTAGGATTTTCCGTTCTACTAGGGTTAGGAAGGCTACGGCAATCAGGATTGGGATGATGTATAGGAGGGATATAATGAGGCAGCTTAGTGTTGTTATTTGAATCATGGGTGAAGCTAGGGAGAGGATTTGAACCTCTGGGGAAAGGGCTTAAGCCTTCTGCACTTGCCGGGCTCTGCCACTCTAGCTGGTCCTTTTCTAGGATTGAAAGTGGTGGGGGAAGGCCCTCTTCACGGTTTAGTTGGTTTCACTGCTTAGAGGGGGGGGGCGTGCTTGTGGTATTGGCCCCACTTTCCCGGTCCTTTCGTACTGGGGAGAGTGTGTCATAGATAGAAACTGACCTGGATTGCTCCGGTCTGAACTCAGATCACGTAGGACTGTTAATCGTTGAACAAACGAACCCTTAATAGCGGCTGCACCATTAGGATGTCCTGATCCAACATCGAGGTCGTAAACCCCCCTGTCGATATGGGCTCTTGAGGGGGATTGCGCTGTTATCCCTGGGGTAGCTTGGTCCATTAATCAATTATATTGGGTCTGGTCACTGTTAGCACTTTGAGGGGTAGCTCTAGGTAAAGAGGTATGGTCTTGTTTTTGGAGGATTTGTTCTCCTCCAAGGTCGCCCCAACCGAAAAATATCGACCAGGCTCTGCGATGGTAGTGGCCCCAGTGGGGTTGATTGAGGATTCGCGGTGGTCGTTGATTTTTAAGTTCCACAGGGTCTTCTCGTCTTATGTTCACATCCCCGCTTTTGCACGGGGAGATCAATTTCACTGATTATCTGTGAGAGACAGTTAAGACCTCGTTTAGCCATTCATACAAGTCTCGATTTATGGGACAATTGATTGCGCTATCTTTGCACGGTTAGGATACCGCGGCCGTTAAACCTAAGTCACCGGGCAGGCATCACCTTCAATACTTGTTTAATTTGCTGAAGGTTATGTTTTTGGTAAACAGTCGGGCCTTATTAATTTGCCGAGTTCCTTTCACAGATTTTAATCGCTCTTATAGGCGCTCCTGAGTCGGGTTAACAGGGTTAGTTAATACGTGGTCTTGTAGGGGTTTTTGTATCTGTCTAGGTCTGTTAATAATGTTTCTATGTAAGCTTGCGCCGTTAGAGGGGTGTGGCCCTGTACATGAGGGGCCTAGGATGATTCCTAGGATTGTTATGAGGATGGCAGCGGTTTTGGTGATAAGGGGTATGGTTATTGGGGGGGTTTTGGTTGGTGTGATGAAAGAGGTAATGATTATTCCTGCTGTAATGCTGCCTAGGGCGAGTCGGGTTAGGGGGGCGGTGATTAGTGGGTTGTTTTCGTTTATTGATACTATTGGGGGGATTCGGGTTTGTCCAGCTTGGACTAGGATGGTTATGCGGATGCTGTAGGTTGCGGTGAATGCTGTGGCTATAAGGGTTAGGAGTAGGGCTCAAGTATTTAGGTATGATGTGTTTAAGCTTTCGATGATGAGGTCTTTTGAGTAGAATCCGGCTAGGAATGGGGTTCCTATCAGCGCCAGGTTTCCGATGGTTAGGCAGGAAGTAGTGACTGGGAGTATTTTCTGTAGGCCTCCTATCTTTCGGATATCTTGTTCTCCGTTTAGGTTGTGGATGATAGACCCTGAGCATAGGAATAGTATGGCTTTAAAGAAGGCATGGGTTGAGATGTGTAGGAAGGCTAGTTGTGGGAGGTTTAGTCCGATAGTGACTATTATTAGTCCTAGTTGGCTGGATGTTGAGAAAGCAATGATTTTTTTGATGTCATTTTGGGTTAGGGCGCATGTGGCAGCGAATAGGGTTGATAGAGCACCTAGGCATAGGCAGGCAGTTAGGGCTGTCTGGTTGGTGGCTAGCAGGGGGTGCATGCGGATGAGCAGGAAGATTCCGGCTACTACTATGGTACTGGAGTGCAGTAGGGCTGATACTGGGGTGGGGCCTTCTATTGCTGCGGGCAGTCATGGGTGGAGTCCAAATTGGGCGGATTTTCCTGCGGCTGCGAGGATTAATCCTATGAGGGGGAGGATTGGGGTTTGGTGGGGGTGTACGGCTTGTTGGATCTCTCAGGTGTTGAATGTTGAAGCTAGTCATGCTATGCTCAGGATCAGTCCGATGTCTCCGATTCGGTTGTAGATTACGGCTCGTAGGGCGGCGGTGTTGGCATCTGCTCGGCCTTGTCATCAGCCGATGAGAAGGAAGGACATGATTCGTACTCCTTCCCAGCCTACGAATAGGAGGAATATGTTGTTTGCGGTTGTTAGGAGGAGTATGGCGACTAGGAATGTCAGTAGGTAGGTGAAAAATTTTGTTACGTATGGCTCTGAGGCCATGTATCATATGGCGAATTGTAGGATTGATCATGTTACAAATAGGGCGATTGGAAGAAATGTTATTGAGTATTGGTCTATTTTTAGGCTCAGGGGGATTTTAAAGTTTATAATGAATTTTCACTCCCAGTGGCAGGTGACAGATTCTACTCCCGAGTAGATGAATGCGGTTGTAGGGGCTAGGCTAATTAGGAATGCGGTTTTAACAGCGCGGGTGGTGGCTTGTGGGGTGTTTTTAAAGTTTTTAAATAGAAATGGCAGGATGATTGGGGTTAGGAGGATTGTCAGCGTGAGTAGTGTGAGGGAGTTGATTAGTAGTGTGGGGTTCACTACTTTTACTTGGATTTGCACCAAGATGGGTGGTTCCTAAGACCAGTGGATTGCTGTTATCCTTTAAAAGTAAGGGGGCTGAGGTTTTAGGCTCAGATGTAAGAGTTAGCAGCTCTTGTTGGTTAAACCCTCCCCTCGGCAGGTAAGAAGGTTTGAACTTCTATTCTTAGAATCACAGTCTAATGTTTGGTTTAAACTATACTTGCATGAGGGGATTCCGGAGATCAGTTCGGGTTTGAGGATTAGGAGGAATATTGGGATAATGTGGAGTGTTATGAGCAGGTGTTCTCGCGTGGTTGAGTTTTGCATAGATGTGATGTGGGAGGGGATTGAGCCTCGTTGGGTCATTAGTAGTATGAATAAGGTGTAGGAGGCGGTTAGTAGGGTTGCGATTCCTGTTAGGATGATCGTGAAGGCAGATCAGTTGAATAAGGTGATTATAATGGTTAGCTCTGCTATGAGGTTTGTTGTTGGGGGTAAGGCTATGTTTGTTAGATTGGCCAGCAATCATCAGGTAGCTATGAGTGGTAGGAGAGGTTGTAGGCCTCGTGTGAGTAGTAGAATTCGGCTGTGCGTACGTTCATAGTTTGTGTTGGCTAGGCAGAATAGTATGGAGGAAGTTAGTCCATGGGAAATTATTAGGATCATTGCCCCTGAGAATGATCAGTGGGTTTGGATTATTCCTGCGGCGATAACTAGGCCTATGTGGCTAACGGATGAATAAGCGATTAGTGATTTTAGGTCTGTCTGTCGTAGGCAGATTGAGCTAGTCATTAGGGCGCCTCATAGGGCCAGGGTTAGGAAGGGGTAGTGCAGGAGGTTGGACAGTGGGCCCATAAATAGAGTGACTCGTATAATTCCGTATCCTCCTAGCTTTAGTAGTAGGGCGGCGAGGAGTATTGAGCCTGCGATGGGTGCTTCTACGTGGGCTTTTGGCAGTCAGAGGTGTAGGCCGTATAGTGGGGCTTTTACTATGAATGCTATGAGCAGTGCTAGACCTGATAGTATTCCTGTCCATGAGGTGGATAGGGTTGGGTGGGTTAGTTGTAGGGTTGGCAGGTGCAGGGTGCCAATTTTCACGTATAGGTGTATGATTGTGATTAGCAGGGGTAGAGAGCTTACTGGCGTGTAGAATAGCAGGTAGATGCCAGCGCTTAGGCGTTCTGGTTGGTTCCCCCATCGGGTGATTAAGATTAGGGTGGGAATGAGGGTTGCTTCAAATGAGATGTAAAATAGTGCTAGTTCTGTGGTGGAAAAGGCTAGTAGGATGAATGGCTGGACTGCGACTAAGGTTGAGATAAAGATTCGTTTGCGTTGTAGGGGTTCTTGTTGCAGGTGGTTTTGGCTTGCTATGATTATGAGTGGGAGTAGTCAGCAGGATAGTACTAGGAGGGGGGATGAGATTTGGTCAATTCCTGTTCAGTTGGATAAAAATTTGTAGGGGTAGTAGGTTGGGATTAATCACTGTAGGCTTAGGGCAGCGATTAGGAGGCTGTATAAGGTGGTGTTAGTCCATAGAAATTTTGGTGGAGACAGCAGGGCTGTTGGAAGAAGTATGATTGTGGGTAGGATGATTTTTAGCATTGCAGGAGGTTTAGGTTGTGTAGATGGTCGGAGCCATGTGTGCGGGTGGAGGCTACTAGGATGGCCAGGCCTGTGCCCGCCTCACACGCTGAGAAGGTTAGCATGAGAATTGGTACCATGGTGAATGAGGAGACTTGGTTTTCGATGGATCATATTGATAGGCCTACGAATATCGATAATATTATGCTTTCAAGGCATAGTAGGGCGGATACTAGGTGGGTTCGGTGGAAGGCTAGTCCTAGTCCGCTGAAAATGAAGGCTGAGTAGAAGCTTAAATGTAGGGGCGACATAAGAAAGTTACAGGGTTGGCTGTAATCTGCTGGGTCGAAACCAGCTATCTTTTTGGTTAGACTAACTTTCTGTTATTCTGCTCATTCTAGGCCCCCTTGAATTCACTCGTAGGCCAGTCCGAGTGTTAGGAGAAGGAGGATCACTACAGTTCAGGTGAGGGTCATTAGGGGGGATTGGAGTTGGACGGCTCATGGCAGGGGGAGTAGGAGGGCGATTTCTAGGTCGAATAGGACGAACAGGATGGCTACTGAGGAAGAATCGGACTGAGAATGGTAATCGAGCAGATCCAAGTGGGTCGAATCCACATTCGTACGGTGAGAGTTTCTCTGAGTCGGGGTTTATTTGGGCGAGTCAGAAGTTTAATGCGGTTAGGGCGGCGCTTAGGATTGATGATAGGGCGAATATGAACATGAGTGCGTTCATTGCTCTCCTCTGGGTTTATACCAGATTCTAGAGATTGGAAGTCAATTGTAATTAATATACTAGAAGAGCAAGATCCTCATCAGTAGATGGTTATGTAGAGGAATAGTCAGATGACGTCTATGAAGTGTCAGTATCAGGCTGCTGCCTCGAATCCGAAGTGGTGGTCTGATGTAAAGTGGAACTTGATCAGTCGGAAGAGGCAGACGGTCAGGAAGGAGGATCCGATGATTACGTGGAGTCCGTGGAATCCAGTGGCAACGAAGAAGGTAGATCCGTAGACGCTATCGGCGATTGAGAATGGGGCTTCGTGGTATTCTATTGCTTGTAGGGCTGTGAAGTAGAATCCCAGGAGGATCGTTAGGGTTAGGGCGTGGATGGCGTGTTTTCGGTTTCCTTCTGTGATGCTGTGATGGGCTCACGTTACGGTAACGCCTGAGGCTAGTAGGATGGCTGTGTTTAGTAGGGGGACTTCTATCGGGTTGAGTGGTTTAATTCCTGTTGGGGGTCATTGGCCTCCTAGTTCTGGGGTTGGGGCCAGGCTCGAGTGGAAGAACGCTCAGAAGAACCCTAAGAAGAAGAATGCTTCGGATGTGATGAAAAGGATTATGCCGTATCGTAGGCCTTTTTGGACTGTGGGAGTGTGATGGCCTTGGAAGGTGCTTTCTCGTACAATGTCTCGTCATCATTGGAGTATTACTAGGAGTATTGAGATGAGGCCTAGGGTTAGTAGTATGGATGAGTTGTAGTGGAATCACATGATTAATCCTGAGGTTGTGAGTAGGGCGGCGGCTGCCCCGAAGATTGGTCAAGGGCTTGGGTCAACTATGTGGTATGAGTGTGCTTGGTGTGCCATTAGATGTTTTCTTGTAAGTATAGGCTTAGAAGGAGCACGAAGACGTAGGCCTGGATTATGGCTACTGCTACTTCTAGGATGGTTAGGAGTAGTAGGATGATTATTGTTAGGATGGATACTGCAGGAAGGGTGGGTATTAATGCAATGGAGGCTGTAGAGACGAGTTGGATGAGTAAGTGTCCTGCTGTAAGGTTGGCTGTAAGGCGGACTCCGAGGGCTAGGGGGCGGATTAGTAGGCTGGTTGTTTCGATCAGGATTAGTGTGGGGATTAGGGGTGTAGGGGTACCTTCGGGTAATAGGTGGGCTAAAGAGGCTGATGGTTGGTTTCGTAGGCCTGTTAGTAGTGTGGCGAGCCATAGTGGGAAGGCTAGGGCTATGTTCATAGATAGTTGGGTGGTTGGGGTGAATGTATATGGAAGGAGGCCTAGAAGGTTGATTGTAAGAAGTATGATTATTAGGGATGTAAATATTATGGCTCATTTGTGGCCATTTTTGTTGAGTGGGACTATTAGTTGTTTTGTGATTAGGTGAAGGAGTCATGTTTGGATAGTAGAAAGGCGGTTGTTGATTCATCGGTTGTTTGGGGACGGGAATAGTAGGGCTGGGAAGAGTAGGGATAGTAGGATTAAGGGGATGCCAAATAGATTGGGGCTGGAAAATTGGTCACAGAAGCTTAGGTTCATGGTCAGGATCATGGTGTGGGTTTGGTAGTGAGGGAGGTCTTATTTGATGGGGGGTTGGTTGTGGTGAAGGCTAGTAGTTTTGGTTGGATGAGGAGTGCTAGGGTTAATCAGGTTATAATTATGATTGAAAATCATGGTGCGGGGTTAAGCTGTGGCATATCATTAAGGAGGGGGAAGTCCCTCTTTGGCTAGCTTAAAAGGCTAGTGCTGTTGCATAGCTTCTTAATGATTAGGATGATGATAGAAGGGACGATCAGGCCTCGAAATGTGGGAGTGGGGTTGATTCTACTACAATGGGTATGTAGCTGTGATTAGCCCCGCAAATTTCTGAGCATTGTCCGTAAAATTCCCAGGCCGGGTGGTAATGAATGAAGTTTGGTTTAGTCGGCCTGGGATTGCGTCTGTTTTAACTCCGAGCGTTGGGACTGCTCAGGAGTGGAGTACGTCTCCTGCAGTAATGATCACGCGGATGGGGGATTCTATTGGGATAACTACGCGGTGGTCAACTTCTAGCAGTCGGAAGTGGCCGTTGGGTAAGTCTGGGGTGGGCACTATGTAGGAGTCGAAGGATAGGTCTTTGAAGTCTGTGTATTCGTAGCTTCAGTATCATTGGTGGCCGATGGCTTTTAGGGTGAGGTCTGGTTCATCGATTTTGTCCATTATGTAGAGGATTTGTAGGGATGGGAGGGCGAGGAGTACCAGGACGATAGCAGGTAGGATTGTCCAGATCAGCTCTACTTCTTGGGCGTCTACAGCATTGGACGAGAGTTTTTCTGTTAGTATGTGGGCTAAAAGGTAGAGAACTAGGCTGCAGATAGCTAGGGCAACGATTAGGGCGTGGTCGTGGAATTCAACGAGTTCTTCTATGATGGGTGATGAGGCGTCTTGGAATCCTAGTTGGGAGTGGTTGGCCACATGAGATGTACAGGATTTTTACCTGTGATTTAGTCTTGACAAGGCTATGTAATTGGTTTACTAACGTCTCATAAGAAAGAAGCATGAGCGGTTAACCTCCTGGGAGACCCAGAAAACTTCACCCCAGCAAACCCACTAGTAACCCCACCACACATCAAGCCAGAATGATACTTCCTATTCGCCTACGCCATCCTACGTTCAATCCCAAATAAACTAGGAGGCGTATTAGCACTGGCCGCCTCCGTACTGATCCTATTCCTAATCCCATTCCTGCACAAATCAAAACAACGAGCAATAACATTCCGACCACTCTCCCAGCTCCTATTCTGAGTACTAGTCGCCGACCTCCTCGTCCTAACATGAGTAGGAAGCCAACCCGTCGAACACCCATTCATCATCATCGGCCAACTCGCTTCAATCGCCTACTTCACTATCCTCCTATTTCTCCTCCCCGCCGCAAGCGCCCTAGAAAACAAAATACTCAACTGCTAAATACTCTAATAGTTTATAAAAACATTGGTCTTGTAAACCAAAGATTGAAGACTTACCACTTCTTAGAGTACCCCAAACTCAGAAAAAAAGGACTCAAACCTTTATCTCCAGCTCCCAAAGCTGGCATTTTCAATAAACTATTCTCTGACCCTAACCCCTAAACCGCCCGAATAGCACCCCGCGACAACCCCCGCACAAGCTCCAATACAACAAACAAAGTCAACAACAGCCCCCAACCCGCCACTAAAAACATCCCTGCCCCATGTGAATAAAACATGGAAACTCCACTAAAATCCGACCGAACAACAAACACCCCAACATTATTCACAGTAGAAACCCCGAACTTCCAAGCCCCCATAAACCCCCCAAACACCAACCCCCCAAAAACAATTGCCACAAACGCTACTGCACATCCAATCACCCGTCAATCCCCCCAAGCCCCAGGGAAAGGCTCCGCTGCTAAAGCTACTGAATAAACAAACACCACCAGCATACCCCCCAAATACACCATAAACAGCACTAAAGCCACGAACGAAACCCCAAGGCCCAGCAACCACCCGCACCCCGCCACAGACGCTAACACCAAACCAACAACCCCATAATACGGCGAAGGATTCGACGCCACACCCAAAACACCCACCGCAAAGCAAATCCCTAAAAAAAACATAAAATAAGTCATTATTCCTGCCCGGACACTACCCGAGGCCTGCGGCTCGAAAAGCCGCCATTGTTCTCAACTACAGGAACTAACCGCAAGCCCCCAATAATTCTACCCCATCTATGCCATTATGCTTAACCCCCCCCCCCCTCCCCCCCCGAGGCGGGGGTATTTGGTTATGCATATTCGTGCATAAATTTATATACCCCATATACATACATACTATAGTACCAGTAATATACATTATATACGGACTATCTTATAAGCAGGTGCTAAACCCATACATGTACACGGCCATTAAACCCTTAAACACACTCCTACCAAACCACCCGGCATGAATGTTCTAGGACCATACCGCACAACACCCAATACAACTCCACTCAAGCGCATAACAAGACCCCATTTTAATGAATGCTCACAGGACATGCTCCAACAACAACTCTCCACCACATATCTCATGCAGTTCGTATCAGACGGATTTATTAATCGTACTCCTCACGTGAAATCAGCAACCCGTTGCACATAATGTCCGGTATGACTAGCTTCAGGCCCATACGTTCCCCCTAAACCCCTCGCCCTCCTCACATTTTTGCGCCTCTGGTTCCTCGGTCAGGGCCATCCATTGGGTTCACTCACCCCTCCTTGCCCTTCAAAGTGGCATCTGTGAGTACTTTCACCTTCTCAATGCGTAATCGCGGCATGTTCCAGCTTTTTGGCGCCTCTGGTTCCTCTTATTTTTTCCGGGGTTACCTCACAGGTGGCTATTCCCAGTGATCTCGGGGGTCCCACAATCTAAGCCTGGACACACCTGCCTCACGGCCTATCCTATATTTCAAGGGTCCCTCGATGAGACGGTTGGCGTATATGGGGAATCATCCTGACACTGATGCACTTTGACCACATTCAGTTAATGTTACCTCCACCCTCCGGGTTAAATGGGGCTATTGGATGAATGCTCGTTGGACATAGCACAAAACAACAAATCATTAAGCGCAACCCCTGCGCTTCACAAACTAAACCAGTAAACTTTCGCTAACCACCATGTAGCATAAACCTTCATCGCCCAATCCCAGCAAACTACCTCTAAAACTCCATTAATCATCCCTTCCATGACATCATCGGAACGATGTACATATACACACAAACACATACAAAATAACTTAAACTTATTAGAGAAACTCCAGTACTAAAAATAGTAAACACAAGCAATAATTTCATATACTTCACTCTCACTCACCACTCAACTATCAGCTAACCACACCCCCGTCCACATAGCTTAACACAAAGCATGGCACTGAAGTTGCCAAGATGGCATAAAACATGCCTGCGGACAAAAGACTTAGTCCTAACCTTACGGTTGGTTTTTGCTAAATATATACATGCAAGTATCCGCGCCCCAGTGTAAACGCCCTCGACCACCTACCCCCATACAGGCCTTGAGGAGCGGGTATCAGGCACACCCAAGTAGTAGCCCAAGACGCCTCGCTAAGCCACGCCCCCACGGGTATTCAGCAGTAATTAACATTAAGCAATGAGTGCAAACTTGACTTAGTTATAGCAACAGCCTAACTTCAAGGGTTGGTAAATCTTGTGCCAGCCACCGCGGTCATACAAGAAACCCAAATCAACCGTCCTATTGACACGGCGTAAAGAGTGGTAAAATGCCTATCCTAGCTAACTAAGATCAAAATGCAACTGAGCTGTCATAAGCCCAAGATGCACCTAAACACACCATTAAGATGATCTTAGGAACTAACGACTGATTTAAACCCACGAAAGCCAGGGCCCAAACTGGGATTAGATACCCCACTATGCCTGGCCCTAAATCTTGATACTTACTTTACCGAAGTATCCGCCAGAGAACTACGAGCACAAACGCTTAAAACTCTAAGGACTTGGCGGTGCCCCAAACCCACCTAGAGGAGCCTGTTCTACAATCGATAATCCCCGATTAACCCAACCACCCCTTGCCAACACAGCCTACATACCGCCGTCGCCAGCCCACCTCGAATGAGAGCACAACAGTGGACACAATAGCACCCCGCTAATAAGACAGGTCAAGGTATAGCCTATGGAGTGGAAGAAATGGGCTACATTCCCTATTCATAGGGCACACGGAAAGAAGCGTGAAACCACTTCTGGAAGGCGGATTTAGCAGTAAAGTGGGACAATAGAGCCTACTTTAAGCCGGCCCTGGGGCACGTACATACCGCCCGTCACCCTCCTCAAAAGCCACATCCCACATAACTAATACCATAAATACGCTGAAGATGAGGTAAGTCGTAACAAGGTAAGTGTACCGGAAGGTGTACTTAGAATATCAAGACGTAGCTATAACACCAAAGCACTCAGCTTACACCTGAAAGATATCTACTAGACCGGATCGTCTTGAAGCCCCCCCTCTAGCTCAACCACACAAATAGTACACCAAAACTAAAGAATTTACTAAACTAATTAAACTAAAGCATTTTACAGTCTTAGTATAGGCGATAGAAAAGACACTTAGACGCGATAGAGACCCCAGTACCGTAAGGGAAAGATGAAATAGCAGTGAAACAATCAAAGCGACAGACAGCAAAGATCAACCCTTGTACCTTTTGCATCATGGTTTAGCGAGAACAACCAAGCAAAGTGAACTAAAGTTTGCCCCCCCGAAACCCAAGCGAGCTACTTTCAAGCAGTTAAAGAGAGCGAACCCGTCTCTGTTGCAAAAGAGTGGGATGACTTGTCAGTAGAGGTGAAAAGCCAACCGAGCTGGGTGATAGCTGGTTACCTGTGAAACGAATCTAAGTTCCCCCTTAATCCTCCCTACCGGACATCCTGAACCCTAATGAGATGATTAAGAGCTATTTAATGGAGGGACAGCTCCATTAAAAAAGGACACAACCTCGACTAGCGGATAATTCTTACTACTGATCCTACCGTGGGCCCTAAAGCAGCCATCAAAAAAGAGTGCGTCAAAGCTCCACCACCTAAAAATACCAAAATAAGATGATTCCCTTATCACAAACAGGTCAACCTATGAATATAGGAGAATTAATGCTAAAATAAGTAACTCAGGGCCACACCCCTCTAACGGCGCAAGCTTACATAGAAACATTATTAACAGACCTAGACAGATACAAAAACCCCTACAAGACCACGTATTAACTAACCCTGTTAACCCGACTCAGGAGCGCCTATAAGAGCGATTAAAATCTGTGAAAGGAACTCGGCAAATTAATAAGGCCCGACTGTTTACCAAAAACATAGCCTTCAGCAAATTAAACAAGTATTGAAGGTGATGCCTGCCCGGTGACTTAGGTTTAACGGCCGCGGTATCCTAACCGTGCAAAGGTAGCGCAATCAATTGTCCCATAAATCGAGACTTGTATGAATGGCTAAACGAGGTCTTAACTGTCTCTCACAGATAATCAGTGAAATTGATCTCCCCGTGCAAAAGCGGGGATGTGAACATAAGACGAGAAGACCCTGTGGAACTTAAAAATCAACGACCACCGCGAATCCTCAATCAACCCCACTGGGGCCACTACCATCGCAGAGCCTGGTCGATATTTTTCGGTTGGGGCGACCTTGGAGGAGAACAAATCCTCCAAAAACAAGACCATACCTCTTTACCTAGAGCTACCCCTCAAAGTGCTAACAGTGACCAGACCCAATATAATTGATTAATGGACCAAGCTACCCCAGGGATAACAGCGCAATCCCCCTCAAGAGCCCATATCGACAGGGGGGTTTACGACCTCGATGTTGGATCAGGACATCCTAATGGTGCAGCCGCTATTAAGGGTTCGTTTGTTCAACGATTAACAGTCCTACGTGATCTGAGTTCAGACCGGAGCAATCCAGGTCGGTTTCTATCTATGACACACTCTCCCCAGTACGAAAGGACCGAGAAAGTGGGGCCAATACCACAAGCACGCCCCCCCCCCCCCGCTCTAAGCAGTGAAACCAACTAAACCGTGAAGAGGGCCTTCCCCCACCACTTTCAATCCTAGAAAAGGACCAGCTAGAGTGGCAGAGCCCGGCAAGTGCAGAAGGCTTAAGCCCTTTCCCCAGAGGTTCAAATCCTCTCCCTAGCTTCACCCATGATTCAAATAACAACACTAAGCTGCCTCGTTATATCCCTCTTATACATCATCCCAATCCTGATTGCCGTAGCCTTCCTAACCCTAGTAGAACGGAAAATCCTAAGCTACATACAATCCCGCAAAGGCCCTAACGTTGTCGGGCCTTTTGGCCTACTTCAACCATTTGCGGACGGACTGAAACTATTTACCAAAGAGCCCATCCGACCCTCTACCTCTTCCCCACTTCTATTCATTCTGATACCAATACTAGCCCTTGTCCTAGCCCTCACCACTTGAGCACCACTACCACTCCCATTTCCCCTAGCAGATCTAAACCTCGGAGTTCTCTTCCTAATAGCCATGTCAAGCCTAGCCGTCTACTCAGTCCTATGATCAGGCTGAGCCTCGAACTCAAAATACGCACTAATCGGAGCCCTACGGGCAGTAGCACAGACCATTTCATACGAAGTGACACTGGCCATAATCCTGCTATCAATAATCATACTAAGCGGAAGCTACACACTCAGCTCCTTTGCCATCGCACAGGAGCCTCTATACTTCATTTTCTCCTCATGACCCCTAGCAATAATATGATACGTATCCACCCTAGCAGAGACAAACCGAGCTCCTTTTGACCTCACAGAGGGTGAATCTGAGCTAGTCTCAGGGTTTAACGTTGAATACGCCGCAGGACCCTTCGCCTTATTCTTCCTAGCTGAATATGCGAACATTATGCTAATAAATACACTTACAGCCATCATATTCCTAAACCCAAGCGCCCTAGGGCCACCCACAGAACTATTCCCCGTCATCCTAGCCACAAAAGTCCTCCTACTATCTTCTGGTTTCTTATGGGTCCGAGCTTCATACCCACGATTCCGATATGACCAACTAATGCACCTACTATGAAAAAACTTCCTACCCCTCACACTAGCTCTGTGCCTCTGACACATCAGCATACCTATCTGCTATGCAGGCCTACCTCCTTACATAAGGAAATGTGCCTGAACTACAAAGGGTCACTATGATAAAGTGAACATAGAGGTATAACAGCCCTCTCATTTCCTGTTGACCTTAGAAAAGTAGGAATTGAACCCACACAAGAGAAATCAAAATTCTCCATACTTCCCTTATATTATTTTCTAGTAGAGTCAGCTAATCAAGCTATCGGGCCCATACCCCGAAAATGATGGTTTAACCCCCTCCTCTACTAATGAACCCTTACGCGACCCCAATCATAACCTTCAGCCTCATCTTGGGCACCACCATCACAATTTCCAGCAACCACTGAGTTCTGGCCTGGACAGGACTGGAGATCAACGCACTAGCCATCATTCCCCTAATTGCCAAATCCCACCACCCACGAGCAGTAGAAGCCGCAACGAAATACTTCCTAACCCAAGCAGCTGCTTCCGCCCTGGTCCTATTCTCTAGCATAACCAATGCCTGAGTCACCGGCCAATGAGACATCACACAAATAAACCACCCAACCTCCTGTCTACTACTGACAGCAGCAATCGCTATTAAACTGGGCCTAGTGCCATTTCACTTCTGATTCCCAGAAGTACTACAAGGATCGCCACTAATAACAGCCCTGCTACTCTCGACCCTCATAAAATTCCCCCCACTAACCCTGCTCCTACTAACATCCAAATCCCTCGACCCAGCTCTACTCACCGCCATGGCCCTAGCCTCAACAGCACTAGGAGGCTGAATAGGACTGAACCAAACACAAACACGCAAAATCCTAGCCTTCTCGTCCATCTCCCACTTAGGCTGAATCGCCATCATCCTAGTTTACAGCCCCAAATTGGCCTTACTTACCTTCTACCTATACACAATCATAACATCAGCCGTATTCCTAGCCCTTAACAAAATCAAAGCCCTTAACCTATCCATGATCACAACCTCATGAACAAAAACCCCAGTGCTAAACGCCACCCTAATACTAGTACTTTTATCCCTAGCAGGCCTCCCCCCATTAACAGGCTTTATACCAAAGTGACTTATCATCCAAGAACTAACTAAACAGGAAATAACACCAGCAGCCATGGCAATTGCCATGCTATCACTGCTCAGCCTCTTCTTCTACCTACGCCTCGCATACCACTCAACAATTACCCTTCCCCCCAACTCCTCTAACCACATAAAACAATGATACACTAGCAAAGCCCCAAGCACACCTACTGCGGTCCTTGCCTCACTATCAATCCTCTTACTTCCCCTGTCCCCAATAATACATGCCATTGTCTAGAAACTTAGGATAACACCCCAAACCGAAGGCCTTCAAAGCCTTAAATAAGAGTTAAACCCTCTTAGTTTCTGCACATTAAGACTTACAGAATATTAACCTGTATCTTCTGAATGCAAGTCAGACGCTTTAATTAAGCTAAAGCCTCCCTAGACAGATGGGCTTCGATCCCACAAAACTCTAGTTAACAGCTAAATGCCTAAACCAATTGGCTTCTGCCTACAAAGACCCTGACGCACCCTAGTGCGCATCGATGAGCTTGCAACTCAACATGAATTTCACTACAGAGCCGATAAGAAGAGGAATTAAACCTCTGTAAAAAGGACTACAGCCTAACGCTTCAACACTCAGCCATCTTACCCGTCACCTTCATCAACCGATGACTATTTTCCACTAACCATAAGGATATTGGCACCCTGTACCTCATCTTCGGGGCATGAGCAGGAATAGTCGGCACCGCACTCAGCCTATTAATCCGCGCAGAACTAGGACAACCAGGAACTCTCCTAGGCGACGACCAAATTTACAATGTAATCGTTACCGCTCACGCCTTTGTAATAATCTTCTTTATAGTCATACCCATCATGATCGGAGGATTCGGCAACTGATTAGTCCCCCTCATAATCGGTGCCCCCGACATAGCATTCCCGCGAATAAACAACATAAGCTTTTGACTCCTCCCCCCATCATTCCTCCTCCTACTAGCCTCATCCACTGTAGAAGCTGGCGCCGGCACAGGCTGAACTGTCTACCCTCCCCTAGCAGGTGACCTTGCCCACGCCGGAGCTTCAGTAGACCTGGCTATCTTCTCACTCCACTTAGCCGGTATCTCCTCCATCCTTGGGGCCATCAACTTTATCACCACAGCCATCAACATAAAACCCCCCGCACTCTCACAATACCAAACCCCACTATTTGTCTGATCCGTACTAATTACCGCCATCCTACTCCTTCTATCACTCCCCGTACTCGCCGCCGGTATTACAATATTACTAACTGATCGAAACCTAAACACCACATTCTTCGACCCCGCTGGAGGAGGAGACCCAATCCTAGACCAACACCTATTCTGATTCTTCGGACACCCAGAAGTCTATATTCTGATCCTACCGGGGTTCGGAATCATCTCACACGTAGTCACGTACTACTCAGGCAAAAAGGAGCCCTTCGGCTACATGGGAATAGTCTGAGCCATACTATCCATCGGCTTCCTAGGATTCATCGTCTGAGCTCACCACATGTTTACAGTAGGAATAGACGTTGATACCCGAGCCTACTTTACATCAGCCACTATAATCATTGCCATCCCTACCGGAATCAAAGTATTTAGCTGACTAGCCACCCTGCACGGAGGAACAATCAAATGAGACCCCCCCCAATACTATGAGCTCTAGGATTTATCTTCCTATTTACCATCGGAGGATTAACAGGAATCGTTCTTGCAAACTCTTCCCTAGACATCGCCCTGCACGACACGTACTACGTAGTTGCCCACTTCCACTACGTCCTATCCATAGGCGCCGTCTTTGCCATTCTAGCAGGATTTACTCACTGATTCCCACTACTCACTGGGTTTACCCTACACCAAACATGAGCAAAAGCCCACTTCGGGGTAATATTTACAGGAGTAAACCTAACGTTCTTCCCCCAGCACTTCCTAGGCCTAGCAGGAATACCCCGACGATACTCGGACTATCCCGACGCCTACACACTATGAAACACCATTTCCTCCATCGGCTCCCTAATCTCAATAGTAGCCGTAATCATACTAATATTCATCATCTGAGAAGCCTTTTCGGCCAAACGAAAAGTCCTACAACCAGAACTAACTACCACAAACGTTGAATGAATCCACGGCTGCCCTCCCCCATACCATACTTTCGAGGAACCGGCCTTCGTCCAAGTACAAGAAAGGAAGGAATCGAACCCTCACATGCTGGTTTCAAGCCAACTGCATTCACCGCTCATGCTTCTTTCTTATGAGACGTTAGTAAACCAATTACATAGCCTTGTCAAGACTAAATCACAGGTAAAAATCCTGTACATCTCATGTGGCCAACCACTCCCAACTAGGATTCCAAGACGCCTCATCACCCATCATAGAAGAACTCGTTGAATTCCACGACCACGCCCTAATCGTTGCCCTAGCTATCTGCAGCCTAGTTCTCTACCTTTTAGCCCACATACTAACAGAAAAACTCTCGTCCAATGCTGTAGACGCCCAAGAAGTAGAGCTGATCTGGACAATCCTACCTGCTATCGTCCTGGTACTCCTCGCCCTCCCATCCCTACAAATCCTCTACATAATGGACAAAATCGATGAACCAGACCTCACCCTAAAAGCCATCGGCCACCAATGATACTGAAGCTACGAATACACAGACTTCAAAGACCTATCCTTCGACTCCTACATAGTGCCCACCCCAGACTTACCCAACGGCCACTTCCGACTGCTAGAAGTTGACCACCGCGTAGTTATCCCAATAGAATCCCCCATCCGCGTGATCATTACTGCAGGAGACGTACTCCACTCCTGAGCAGTCCCAACGCTCGGAGTTAAAACAGACGCAATCCCAGGCCGACTAAACCAAACTTCATTCATTACCACCCGGCCTGGGATTTTTTACGGACAATGCTCAGAAATTTGCGGGGCTAATCACAGCTACATACCCATTGTAGTAGAATCAACCCCACTCCCACATTTCGAGGCCTGATCGTCCCTTCTATCATCATCCTAATCATTAAGAAGCTATGCAACAGCACTAGCCTTTTAAGATAGCCAAAGAGGGACTTCCCCCTCCTTAATGATATGCCACAGCTTAACCCCGCACCATGATTTTCAATCATAATTATAACCTGATTAACCCTAGCACTCCTCATCCAACCAAAACTACTAGCCTTCACCACAACCAACCCCCCATCAAATAAGACCTCCCTCACTACCAAACCCACACCATGATCCTGACCATGAACCTAAGCTTCTTTGACCAATTTTCCAGCCCCAATCTATTCGGCATCCCCTTAATCCTACTATCCCTACTCTTCCCAGCCCTACTATTCCCGTCCCCAAACAACCGATGAATCAACAACCGCATTTCTACTATCCAAACATGACTCCTTCACCTAATCACAAAACAACTAATAGCCCCACTCAACAAAAATGGCCACAAATGAGCCATAATATTTACATCCCTAAAGTAACGTGAGCCCATCACAGCATCACAGAAGGAAACCGAAAACACGCCATCCACGCCCTAACCCTAACGATCCTCCTGGGATTCTACTTCACAGCCCTACAAGCAATAGAATACCACGAAGCCCCATTCTCAATCGCCGATAGCGTCTACGGATCTACCTTCTTCGTTGCCACTGGATTCCACGGACTCCACGTAATCATCGGATCCTCCTTCCTGACCGTCTGCCTCTTCCGACTGATCAAGTTCCACTTTACATCAGACCACCACTTCGGATTCGAGGCAGCAGCCTGATACTGACACTTCGTAGACGTCATCTGACTATTCCTCTACATAACCATCTACTGATGAGGATCTTGCTCTTCTAGTATATTAATTACAATTGACTTCCAATCTCTAGAATCTGGTATAAACCCAGAGGAGAGCAATGAACGCACTCATGTTCATATTCGCCCTATCATCAATCCTAAGCGCCGCCCTAACCGCATTAAACTTCTGACTCGCCCAAATAAACCCCGACTCAGAGAAACTCTCACCGTACGAATGTGGATTCGACCCACTTGGATCTGCTCGATTACCATTCTCAGTCCGATTCTTCCTCAGTAGCCATCCTGTTCGTCCTATTCGACCTAGAAATCGCCCTCCTACTCCCCCTGCCATGAGCCGTCCAACTCCAATCCCCCCTAATGACCCTCACCTGAACTGTAGTGATCCTCCTTCTCCTAACACTCGGACTGGCCTACGAGTGAGTTCAAGGGGGCCTAGAATGAGCAGAATAACAGAAAGTTAGTCTAACCAAAAAGATAGCTGGTTTCGACCCAGCAGATTACAGCCAACCCTGTAACTTTCTTATGTCGCCCCTACATTTAAGCTTCTACTCAGCCTTCATTTTCAGCGGACTAGGACTAGCCTTCCACCGAACCCACCTAGTATCCGCCCTACTATGCCTTGAAAGCATAATATTATCGATATTCGTAGGCCTATCAATATGATCCATCGAAAACCAAGTCTCCTCATTCACCATGGTACCAATTCTCATGCTAACCTTCTCAGCGTGTGAGGCGGGCACAGGCCTGGCCATCCTAGTAGCCTCCACCCGCACACATGGCTCCGACCATCTACACAACCTAAACCTCCTGCAATGCTAAAAATCATCCTACCCACAATCATACTTCTTCCAACAGCCCTGCTGTCTCCACCAAAATTTCTATGGACTAACACCACCTTATACAGCCTCCTAATCGTTGCCCTAAGCCTACAGTGATTAATCCCAACCTACTACCCCTACAAATTTTTATCCAACTGAACAGGAATTGACCAAATCTCATCCCCCCTCCTAGTACTATCCTGCTGACTACTCCCACTCATAATCATAGCAAGCCAAAACCACCTGCAACAAGAACCCCTACAACGCAAACGAATCTTTATCTCAACCTTAGTCGCAGTCCAGCCATTCATCCTACTAGCCTTTTCCACCACAGAACTAGCACTATTTTACATCTCATTTGAAGCAACCCTCATTCCCACCCTAATCTTAATCACCCGATGGGGGAACCAACCAGAACGCCTAAGCGCTGGCATCTACCTGCTATTCTACACGCCAGTAAGCTCTCTACCCCTGCTAATCACAATCATACACCTATACGTGAAAATTGGCACCCTGCACCTGCCAACCCTACAACTAACCCACCCAACCCTATCCACCTCATGGACAGGAATACTATCAGGTCTAGCACTGCTCATAGCATTCATAGTAAAAGCCCCACTATACGGCCTACACCTCTGACTGCCAAAAGCCCACGTAGAAGCACCCATCGCAGGCTCAATACTCCTCGCCGCCCTACTACTAAAGCTAGGAGGATACGGAATTATACGAGTCACTCTATTTATGGGCCCACTGTCCAACCTCCTGCACTACCCCTTCCTAACCCTGGCCCTATGAGGCGCCCTAATGACTAGCTCAATCTGCCTACGACAGACAGACCTAAAATCACTAATCGCTTATACATCCGTTAGCCACATAGGCCTAGTTATCGCCGCAGGAATAATCCAAACCCACTGATCATTCTCAGGGGCAATGATCCTAATAATTTCCCATGGACTAACTTCCTCCATACTATTCTGCCTAGCCAACACAAACTATGAACGTACGCACAGCCGAATTCTACTACTCACACGAGGCCTACAACCTCTCCTACCACTCATAGCTACCTGATGATTGCTGGCCAATCTAACAAACATAGCCTTACCCCCAACAACAAACCTCATAGCAGAGCTAACCATTATAATCACCTTATTCAACTGATCTGCCTTCACGATCATCCTAACAGGAATCGCAACCCTACTAACCGCCTCCTACACCTTATTCATACTACTAATGACCCAACGAGGCTCAATCCCCTCCCACATCACATCTATGCAAAACTCAACCACGCGAGAACACCTGCTCATAACACTCCACATTATCCCAATATTCCTCCTAATCCTCAAACCCGAACTGATCTCCGGAATCCCCTCATGCAAGTATAGTTTAAACCAAACATTAGACTGTGATTCTAAGAATAGAAGTTCAAACCTTCTTACCTGCCGAGGGGAGGGTTTAACCAACAAGAGCTGCTAACTCTTACATCTGAGCCTAAAACCTCAGCCCCCTTACTTTTAAAGGATAACAGCAATCCACTGGTCTTAGGAACCACCCATCTTGGTGCAAATCCAAGTAAAAGTAGTGAACCCCACACTACTAATCAACTCCCTCACACTACTCACGCTGACAATCCTCCTAACCCCAATCATCCTGCCATTTCTATTTAAAAACTTTAAAAACACCCCACAAGCCACCACCCGCGCTGTTAAAACCGCATTCCTAATTAGCCTAGCCCCTACAACCGCATTCATCTACTCGGGAGTAGAATCTGTCACCTGCCACTGGGAGTGAAAATTCATTATAAACTTTAAAATCCCCCTGAGCCTAAAAATAGACCAATACTCAATAACATTTCTTCCAATCGCCCTATTTGTAACATGATCAATCCTACAATTCGCCATATGATACATGGCCTCAGAGCCATACGTAACAAAATTTTTCACCTACCTACTGACATTCCTAGTCGCCATACTCCTCCTAACAACCGCAAACAACATATTCCTCCTATTCGTAGGCTGGGAAGGAGTACGAATCATGTCCTTCCTTCTCATCGGCTGATGACAAGGCCGAGCAGATGCCAACACCGCCGCCCTACAAGCCGTAATCTACAACCGAATCGGAGACATCGGACTGATCCTGAGCATAGCATGACTAGCTTCAACATTCAACACCTGAGAGATCCAACAAGCCGTACACCCCCACCAAACCCCAATCCTCCCCCTCATAGGATTAATCCTCGCAGCCGCAGGAAAATCCGCCCAATTTGGACTCCACCCATGACTGCCCGCAGCAATAGAAGGCCCCACCCCAGTATCAGCCCTACTGCACTCCAGTACCATAGTAGTAGCCGGAATCTTCCTGCTCATCCGCATGCACCCCCTGCTAGCCACCAACCAGACAGCCCTAACTGCCTGCCTATGCCTAGGTGCTCTATCAACCCTATTCGCTGCCACATGCGCCCTAACCCAAAATGACATCAAAAAAATCATTGCTTTCTCAACATCCAGCCAACTAGGACTAATAATAGTCACTATCGGACTAAACCTCCCACAACTAGCCTTCCTACACATCTCAACCCATGCCTTCTTTAAAGCCATACTATTCCTATGCTCAGGGTCTATCATCCACAACCTAAACGGAGAACAAGATATCCGAAAGATAGGAGGCCTACAGAAAATACTCCCAGTCACTACTTCCTGCCTAACCATCGGAAACCTGGCGCTGATAGGAACCCCATTCCTAGCCGGATTCTACTCAAAAGACCTCATCATCGAAAGCTTAAACACATCATACCTAAATACTTGAGCCCTACTCCTAACCCTTATAGCCACAGCATTCACCGCAACCTACAGCATCCGCATAACCATCCTAGTCCAAGCTGGACAAACCCGAATCCCCCCAATAGTATCAATAAACGAAAACAACCCACTAATCACCGCCCCCCTAACCCGACTCGCCCTAGGCAGCATTACAGCAGGAATAATCATTACCTCTTTCATCACACCAACCAAAACCCCCCCAATAACCATACCCCTTATCACCAAAACCGCTGCCATCCTCATAACAATCCTAGGAATCATCCTAGGCCCCTCATGTACAGGGCCACACCCCTCTAACGGCGCAAGCTTACATAGAAACATTATTAACAGACCTAGACAGATACAAAAACCCCTACAAGACCACGTATTAACTAACCCTGTTAACCCGACTCAGGAGCGCCTATAAGAGCGATTAAAATCTGTGAAAGGAACTCGGCAAATTAATAAGGCCCGACTGTTTACCAAAAACATAGCCTTCAGCAAATTAAACAAGTATTGAAGGTGATGCCTGCCCGGTGACTTAGGTTTAACGGCCGCGGTATCCTAACCGTGCAAAGGTAGCGCAATCAATTGTCCCATAAATCGAGACTTGTATGAATGGCTAAACGAGGTCTTAACTGTCTCTCACAGATAATCAGTGAAATTGATCTCCCCGTGCAAAAGCGGGGATGTGAACATAAGACGAGAAGACCCTGTGGAACTTAAAAATCAACGACCACCGCGAATCCTCAATCAACCCCACTGGGGCCACTACCATCGCAGAGCCTGGTCGATATTTTTCGGTTGGGGCGACCTTGGAGGAGAACAAATCCTCCAAAAACAAGACCATACCTCTTTACCTAGAGCTACCCCTCAAAGTGCTAACAGTGACCAGACCCAATATAATTGATTAATGGACCAAGCTACCCCAGGGATAACAGCGCAATCCCCCTCAAGAGCCCATATCGACAGGGGGGTTTACGACCTCGATGTTGGATCAGGACATCCTAATGGTGCAGCCGCTATTAAGGGTTCGTTTGTTCAACGATTAACAGTCCTACGTGATCTGAGTTCAGACCGGAGCAATCCAGGTCGGTTTCTATCTATGACACACTCTCCCCAGTACGAAAGGACCGGGAAAGTGGGGCCAATACCACAAGCACGCCCCCCCCCTCTAAGCAGTGAAACCAACTAAACCGTGAAGAGGGCCTTCCCCCACCACTTTCAATCCTAGAAAAGGACCAGCTAGAGTGGCAGAGCCCGGCAAGTGCAGAAGGCTTAAGCCCTTTCCCCAGAGGTTCAAATCCTCTCCCTAGCTTCACCCATGATTCAAATAACAACACTAAGCTGCCTCGTTATATCCCTCCTATACATCATCCCAATCCTGATTGCCGTAGCCTTCCTAACCCTAGTAGAACGGAAAATCCTAAGCTACATACAATCCCGCAAAGGCCCTAACGTTGTCGGGCCTTTTGGCCTACTTCAACCATTTGCGGACGGACTGAAACTATTTACCAAAGAGCCCATCCGACCCTCTACCTCTTCCCCACTTCTATTCATTCTGATACCAATACTAGCCCTTGTCCTAGCCCTCACCACTTGAGCACCACTACCACTCCCATTTCCCCTAGCAGATCTAAACCTCGGAGTTCTCTTCCTAATAGCCATGTCAAGCCTAGCCGTCTACTCAGTCCTATGATCAGGCTGAGCCTCGAACTCAAAATACGCACTAATCGGAGCCCTACGGGCAGTAGCACAGACCATTTCATACGAAGTGACACTGGCCATAATCCTGCTATCAATAATCATACTAAGCGGAAGCTACACACTCAGCTCCTTTGCCATCGCACAGGAGCCTCTATACTTCATTTTCTCCTCATGACCCCTAGCAATAATATGATACGTATCCACCCTAGCAGAGACAAACCGAGCTCCTTTTGACCTCACAGAGGGTGAATCTGAGCTAGTCTCAGGGTTTAACGTTGAATACGCCGCAGGACCCTTCGCCTTATTCTTCCTAGCTGAATATGCGAACATTATGCTAATAAATACACTTACAGCCATCATATTCCTAAACCCAAGCGCCCTAGGGCCACCCACAGAACTATTCCCCGTCATCCTAGCCACAAAAGTCCTCCTACTATCTTCTGGTTTCTTATGGGTCCGAGCTTCATACCCACGATTCCGATATGACCAACTAATGCACCTACTATGAAAAAACTTCCTACCCCTCACACTAGCTCTGTGCCTCTGACACATCAGCATACCTATCTGCTATGCAGGCCTACCTCCTTACATAAGGAAATGTGCCTGAACTACAAAGGGTCACTATGATAAAGTGAACATAGAGGTATAACAGCCCTCTCATTTCCTGTTGACCTTAGAAAAGTAGGAATTGAACCCACACAAGAGAAATCAAAATTCTCCATACTTCCCTTATATTATTTTCTAGTAGAGTCAGCTAATCAAGCTATCGGGCCCATACCCCGAAAATGATGGTTTAACCCCCTCCTCTACTAATGAACCCTTACGCGACCCCAATCATAACCTTCAGCCTCATCTTGGGCACCACAATCACAATTTCCAGCAACCACTGAGTTCTGGCCTGGACAGGACTGGAGATCAACACACTAGCCATCATTCCCCTAATTGCCAAATCCCACCACCCACGAGCAGTAGAAGCCGCAACGAAATACTTCCTAACCCAAGCAGCTGCTTCCGCCCTGGTCCTATTCTCTAGCATAACCAATGCCTGAGTCACCGGCCAATGAGACATCACACAAATAAACCACCCAACCTCCTGTCTACTACTGACAGCAGCAATCGCTATTAAACTGGGCCTAGTGCCATTTCACTTCTGATTCCCAGAAGTACTACAAGGATCGCCACTAATAACAGCCCTGCTACTCTCGACCCTCATAAAATTCCCCCCACTAACCCTGCTCCTACTAACATCCAAATCCCTCGACCCAGCTCTACTCACCGCCATGGCCCTAGCCTCAACAGCACTAGGAGGCTGAATAGGACTGAACCAAACACAAACACGCAAAATCCTAGCCTTCTCGTCCATCTCCCACTTAGGCTGAATCGCCATCATCCTAGTTTACAGCCCCAAATTGGCCTTACTTACCTTCTACCTATACACAATCATAACATCAGCCGTATTCCTAGCCCTTAACAAAATCAAAGCCCTTAACCTATCCATGATCACAACCTCATGAACAAAAACCCCAGTGCTAAACGCCACCCTAATACTAGTACTTTTATCCCTAGCAGGCCTCCCCCCATTAACAGGCTTTATACCAAAGTGACTTATCATCCAAGAACTAACTAAACAGGAAATAACACCAGCAGCCATGGCAATTGCCATGCTATCACTGCTCAGCCTCTTCTTCTACCTACGCCTCGCATACCACTCAACAATTACCCTTCCCCCCAACTCCTCTAACCACATAAAACAATGATACACTAGCAAAGCCCCAAGCACACCTACTGCGGTCCTTGCCTCACTATCAATCCTCTTACTTCCCCTGTCCCCAATAATACATGCCATTGTCTAGAAACTTAGGATAACACCCCAAACCGAAGGCCTTCAAAGCCTTAAATAAGAGTTAAACCCTCTTAGTTTCTGCACATTAAGACTTACAGAACATTAACCTGTATCTTCTGAATGCAAGTCAGACGCTTTAATTAAGCTAAAGCCTCCCTAGACAGATGGGCTTCGATCCCACAAAACTCTAGTTAACAGCTAAATGCCTAAACCAATTGGCTTCTGCCTACAAAGACCCTGACGCACCCTAGTGTGCATCGATGAGCTTGCAACTCAACATGAATTTCACTACAGAGCCGATAAGAAGAGGAATTAAACCTCTGTAAAAAGGACTACAGCCTAACGCTTCAACACTCAGCCATCTTACCCGTCACCTTCATCAACCGATGACTATTTTCCACTAACCATAAGGATATTGGCACCCTGTACCTCATCTTCGGGGCATGAGCAGGAATAGTCGGCACCGCACTCAGCCTATTAATCCGCGCAGAACTAGGACAACCAGGAACTCTCCTAGGCGACGACCAAATTTACAATGTAATCGTTACCGCTCACGCCTTTGTAATAATCTTCTTTATAGTCATACCCATCATGATCGGAGGATTCGGCAACTGATTAGTCCCCCTCATAATCGGTGCCCCCGACATAGCATTCCCGCGAATAAACAACATAAGCTTTTGACTCCTCCCCCCATCATTCCTCCTCCTACTAGCCTCATCCACTGTAGAAGCTGGCGCCGGCACAGGCTGAACTGTCTACCCTCCCCTAGCAGGTGACCTTGCCCACGCCGGAGCTTCAGTAGACCTGGCTATCTTCTCACTCCACTTAGCCGGTATCTCCTCCATCCTTGGGGCCATCAACTTTATCACCACAGCCATCAACATAAAACCCCCCGCACTCTCACAATACCAAACCCCACTATTTGTCTGATCCGTACTAATTACCGCCATCCTACTCCTTCTATCACTCCCCGTACTCGCCGCCGGTATTACAATATTACTAACTGATCGAAACCTAAACACCACATTCTTCGACCCCGCTGGAGGAGGAGACCCAATCCTGTACCAACACCTATTCTGATTCTTCGGACACCCAGAAGTCTATATTCTGATCCTACCGGGGTTCGGAATCATCTCACACGTAGTCACGTACTACTCAGGCAAAAAGGAGCCCTTTGGCTACATGGGAATAGTCTGAGCCATACTATCCATCGGCTTCCTAGGATTCATCGTCTGAGCTCACCACATGTTTACAGTAGGAATAGACGTTGATACCCGAGCCTACTTTACATCAGCCACTATAATCATTGCCATCCCTACCGGAATCAAAGTATTTAGCTGACTAGCCACCCTGCACGGAGGAACAATCAGGGAACAAGTTACAGGGTTGGCTGTAATCTGCTGGGTCGAAACCAGCTATCTTTTTGGTTAGACTAACTTTCTGTTATTCTGCTCATTCTAGGCCCCCTTGAATTCACTCGTAGGCCAGTCCGAGTGTTAGGAGAAGGAGGATCACTACAGTTCAGGTGAGGGTCATTAGGGGGGATTGGAGTTGGACGGCTCATGGCAGGGGGAGTAGGAGGGCGATTTCTAGGTCGAATAGGACGAACAGGATGGCTACTGAGGAAGAATCGGACTGAGAATGGTAATCGAGCAGATCCAAGTGGGTCGAATCCACATTCGTACGGTGAGAGTTTCTCTGAGTCGGGGTTTATTTGGGCGAGTCAGAAGTTTAATGCGGTTAGGGCGGCGCTTAGGATTGATGATAGGGCGAATATGAACATGAGTGCGTTCATTGCTCTCCTCTGGGTTTATACCAGATTCTAGAGATTGGAAGTCAATTGTAATTAATATACTAGAAGAGCAAGATCCTCATCAGTAGATGGTTATGTAGAGGAATAGTCAGATGATGTCTACGAAGTGTCAGTATCAGGCTGCTGCCTCGAATCCGAAGTGGTGGTCTGATGTAAAGTGGAACTTGATCAGTCGGAAGAGGCAGACGGTCAGGAAGGAGGATCCGATGATTACGTGGAGTCCGTGGAATCCAGTGGCAACGAAGAAGGTAGATCCGTAGACGCTATCGGCGATTGAGAATGGGGCTTCGTGGTATTCTATTGCTTGTAGGGCTGTGAAGTAGAATCCCAGGAGGATCGTTAGGGTTAGGGCGTGGATGGCGTGTTTTCGGTTTCCTTCTGTGATGCTGTGATGGGCTCACGTTACGGTAACGCCTGAGGCTAGTAGGATGGCTGTGTTTAGTAGGGGGACTTCTATCGGGTTGAGTGGTTTAATTCCTGTTGGGGGTCATTGGCCTCCTAGTTCTGGGGTTGGGGCCAGGCTCGAGTGGAAGAACGCTCAGAAGAACCCTAAGAAGAAGAATGCTTCGGATGTGATGAAAAGGATTATGCCGTATCGTAGGCCTTTTTGGACTGTGGGAGTGTGATGGCCTTGGAAGGTGCTTTCTCGTACAATGTCTCGTCATCATTGGAGTATTACTAGGAGTATTGAGATGAGGCCTAGGGTTAGTAGTATGGATGAGTTGTAGTGGAATCACATGATTAATCCTGAGGTTGTGAGTAGGGCGGCGGCTGCCCCGAAGATTGGTCAAGGGCTTGGGTCAACTATGTGGTATGAGTGTGCTTGGTGTGCCATTAGATGTTTTCTTGTAAGTATAGGCTTAGAAGGAGCACGAAGACGTAGGCCTGGATTATGGCTACTGCTACTTCTAGGATGGTTAGGAGTAGTAGGATGATTATTGTTAGGATGGATACTGCAGGAAGGGTGGGTATTAATGCAATGGAGGCTGTAGAGACGAGTTGGATGAGTAAGTGTCCTGCTGTAAGGTTGGCTGTAAGGCGGACTCCGAGGGCTAGGGGGCGGATTAGTAGGCTGGTTGTTTCGATCAGGATTAGTGTGGGGATTAGGGGTGTAGGGGTACCTTCGGGTAATAGGTGGGCTAAAGAGGCTGATGGTTGGTTTCGTAGGCCTGTTAGTAGTGTGGCGAGCCATAGTGGGAAGGCTAGGGCTATGTTCATAGATAGTTGGGTGGTTGGGGTGAATGTATATGGAAGGAGGCCTAGAAGGTTGATTGTAAGAAGTATGATTATTAGGGATGTAAATATTATGGCTCATTTGTGGCCATTTTTGTTGAGTGGGACTATTAGTTGTTTTGTGATTAGGTGAAGGAGTCATGTTTGGATAGTAGAAAGGCGGTTGTTGATTCATCGGTTGTTTGGGGACGGGAATAGTAGGGCTGGGAAGAGTAGGGATAGTAGGATTAAGGGGATGCCAAATAGATTGGGGCTGGAAAATTGGTCACAGAAGCTTAGGTTCATGGTCAGGATCATGGTGTGGGTTTGGTAGTGAGGGAGGTCTTATTTGATGGGGGGTTGGTTGTGGTGAAGGCTAGTAGTTTTGGTTGGATGAGGAGTGCTAGGGTTAATCAGGTAATAATTATGATTGAAAATCATGGTGCGGGGTTAAGCTGTGGCATATCATTAAGGAGGGGGAAGTCCCTCTTTGGCTAGCTTAAAAGGCTAGTGCTGTTGCATAGCTTCTTAATGATTAGGATGATGATAGAAGGGACGATCAGGCCTCGAAATGTGGGAGTGGGGTTGATTCTACTACAATGGGTATGTAGCTGTGATTAGCCCCGCAAATTTCTGAGCATTGTCCGTAAAATTCCCAGGCCGGGTGGTAATGAATGAAGTTTGGTTTAGTCGGCCTGGGATTGCGTCTGTTTTAACTCCGAGCGTTGGGACTGCTCAGGAGTGGAGTACGTCTCCTGCAGTAATGATCACGCGGATGGGGGATTCTATTGGGATAACTACGCGGTGGTCAACTTCTAGCAGTCGGAAGTGGCCGTTGGGTAAGTCTGGGGTGGGCACTATGTAGGAGTCGAAGGATAGGTCTTTGAAGTCTGTGTATTCGTAGCTTCAGTATCATTGGTGGCCGATGGCTTTTAGGGTGAGGTCTGGTTCGTCGATTTCGTCCATTATGTAGAGGATTTGTAGGGATGGGAGGGCGAGGAGTACCAGGATGATAGCAGGTAGGATTGTCCAGATCAGCTCTACTTCTTGGGCGTCTACAGCATTGGACGAGAGTTTTTCTGTTAGTATGTGGGCTAAAAGGTAGAGAACTAGGCTGCAGATAGCTAGGGCAACGATTAGGGCGTGGTCGTGGAATTCAACGAGTTCTTCTATGATGGGTGATGAGGCGTCTTGGAATCCTAGTTGGGAGTGGTTGGCCACATGAGATGTACAGGATTTTTACCTGTGATTTAGTCTTGACAAGGCTATGTAATTGGTTTACTAACGTCTCATAAGAAAGAAGCATGAGCGGTGAATGCAGTTGGCTTGAAACCAGCATGTGAGGGTTCGATTCCTTCCTTTCTTGTACTTGGACGAAGGCCGGTTCCTCGAAAGTATGGTATGGGGGAGGGCAGCCGTGGATTCATTCAACGTTTGTGGTAGTTAGTTCTGGTTGTAGGACTTTTCGTTTGGCCGAAAAGGCTTCTCAGATGATGAATATTAGTATGATTACGGCTACTATTGAGATTAGGGAGCCGATGGAGGAAATGGTGTTTCATAGTGTGTAGGCGTCGGGATAGTCCGAGTATCGTCGGGGTATTCCTGCTAGGCCTAGGAAGTGCTGGGGGAAGAACGTTAGGTTTACTCCTGTAAATATTACCCCGAAGTGGGCTTTTGCTCATGTTTGGTGTAGGGTAAACCCAGTGAGTAGTGGGAATCAGTGAGTAAATCCTGCTAGAATGGCAAAGACGGCGCCTATGGATAGGACGTAGTGGAAGTGGGCAACTACGTAGTACGTGTCGTGCAGGGCGATGTCTAGGGAAGAGTTTGCAAGAACGATTCCTGTTAATCCTCCGATGGTAAATAGGAAGATAAATCCTAGAGCTCATAGTATTGGGGGGGTCTCATTTGATTGTTCCTCCGTGCAGGGTGGCTAGTCAGCTAAATACTTTGATTCCGGTAGGGATGGCAATGATTATAGTGGCTGATGTAAAGTAGGCTCGGGTATCAACGTCTATTCCTACTGTAAACATGTGGTGAGCTCAGACGATGAATCCTAGGAAGCCGATGGATAGTATGGCTCAGACTATTCCCATGTAGCCGAAGGGCTCCTTTTTGCCTGAGTAGTACGTGACTACGTGTGAGATGATTCCAAACCCCGGTAGGATCAGAATATAGACTTCTGGGTGTCCGAAGAATCAGAATAGGTGTTGGTACAGGATTGGGTCTCCTCCTCCAGCGGGGTCGAAGAATGTGGTGTTTAGGTTTCGATCAGTTAGTAATATTGTAATACCGGCGGCGAGTACGGGGAGTGATAGAAGGAGTAGGATGGCGGTAATTAGTACGGATCAGACAAATAGTGGGGTTTGGTATTGTGAGAGTGCGGGGGGTTTTATGTTGATGGCTGTGGTGATAAAGTTGATGGCCCCAAGGATGGAGGAGATACCGGCTAAGTGGAGTGAGAAGATAGCCAGGTCTACTGAAGCTCCGGCGTGGGCAAGGTCACCTGCTAGGGGAGGGTAGACAGTTCAGCCTGTGCCGGCGCCAGCTTCTACAGTGGATGAGGCTAGTAGGAGGAGGAATGATGGGGGGAGGAGTCAAAAGCTTATGTTGTTTATTCGCGGGAATGCTATGTCGGGGGCACCGATTATGAGGGGGACTAATCAGTTGCCGAATCCTCCGATCATGATGGGTATGACTATAAAGAAGATTATTACAAAGGCGTGAGCGGTAACGATTACATTGTAAATTTGGTCGTCGCCTAGGAGAGTTCCTGGTTGTCCTAGTTCTGCGCGGATTAATAGGCTGAGTGCGGTGCCGACTATTCCTGCTCATGCCCCGAAGATGAGGTACAGGGTGCCAATATCCTTATGGTTAGTGGAAAATAGTCATCGGTTGATGAAGGTGACGGGTAAGATGGCTGAGTGTTGAAGCGTTAGGCTGTAGTCCTTTTTACAGAGGTTTAATTCCTCTTCTTATCGGCTCTGTAGTGAAATTCATGTTGAGTTGCAAGCTCATCGATGCGCACTAGGGTGCGTCAGGGTCTTTGTAGGCAGAAGCCAATTGGTTTAGGCATTTAGCTGTTAACTAGAGTTTTGTGGGATCGAAGCCCATCTGTCTAGGGAGGCTTTAGCTTAATTAAAGCGTCTGACTTGCATTCAGAAGATACAGGTTAATATTCTGTAAGTCTTAATGTGCAGAAACTAAGAGGGTTTAACTCTTATTTAAGGCTTTGAAGGCCTTCGGTTTGGGGTGTTATCCTAAGTTTCTAGACAATGGCATGTATTATTGGGGACAGGGGAAGTAAGAGGATTGATAGTGAGGCAAGGACCGCAGTAGGTGTGCTTGGGGCTTTGCTAGTGTATCATTGTTTTATGTGGTTAGAGGAGTTGGGGGGAAGGGTAATTGTTGAGTGGTATGCGAGGCGTAGGTAGAAGAAGAGGCTGAGCAGTGATAGCATGGCAATTGCCATGGCTGCTGGTGTTATTTCCTGTTTAGTTAGTTCTTGGATGATAAGTCACTTTGGTATAAAGCCTGTTAATGGGGGGAGGCCTGCTAGGGATAAAAGTACTAGTATTAGGGTGGCGTTTAGCACTGGGGTTTTTGTTCATGAGGTTGTGATCATGGATAGGTTAAGGGCTTTGATTTTGTTAAGGGCTAGGAATACGGCTGATGTTATGATTGTGTATAGGTAGAAGGTAAGTAAGGCCAATTTGGGGCTGTAAACTAGGATGATGGCGATTCAGCCTAAGTGGGAGATGGACGAGAAGGCTAGGATTTTGCGTGTTTGTGTTTGGTTCAGTCCTATTCAGCCTCCTAGTGCTGTTGAGGCTAGGGCCATGGCGGTGAGTAGAGCTGGGTCGAGGGATTTGGATGTTAGTAGGAGCAGGGTTAGTGGGGGGAATTTTATGAGGGTCGAGAGTAGCAGGGCTGTTATTAGTGGCGATCCTTGTAGTACTTCTGGGAATCAGAAGTGAAATGGCACTAGGCCCAGTTTAATAGCGATTGCTGCTGTCAGTAGTAGACAGGAGGTTGGGTGGTTTATTTGTGTGATGTCTCATTGGCCGGTGACTCAGGCATTGGTTATGCTAGAGAATAGGACCAGGGCGGAAGCAGCTGCTTGGGTTAGGAAGTATTTCGTTGCGGCTTCTACTGCTCGTGGGTGGTGGGATTTGGCAATTAGGGGAATGATGGCTAGTGCGTTGATCTCCAGTCCTGTCCAGGCCAGAACTCAGTGGTTGCTGGAAATTGTGATGGTGGTGCCCAAGATGAGGCTGAAGGTTATGATTGGGGTCGCGTAAGGGTTCATTAGTAGAGGAGGGGGTTAAACCATCATTTTCGGGGTATGGGCCCGATAGCTTGATTAGCTGACTCTACTAGAAAATAATATAAGGGAAGTATGGAGAATTTTGATTTCTCTTGTGTGGGTTCAATTCCTACTTTTCTAAGGTCAACAGGAAATGAGAGGGCTGTTATACCTCTATGTTCACTTTATCATAGTGACCCTTTGTAGTTCAGGCACATTTCCTTATGTAAGGAGGTAGGCCTGCATAGCAGATAGGTATGCTGATGTGTCAGAGGCACAGAGCTAGTGTGAGGGGTAGGAAGTTTTTTCATAGTAGGTGCATTAGTTGGTCATATCGGAATCGTGGGTATGAAGCTCGGACCCATAAGAAACCAGAAGATAGTAGGAGGACTTTTGTGGCTAGGATGACGGGGAATAGTTCTGTGGGTGGCCCTAGGGCGCTTGGGTTTAGGAATATGATGGCTGTAAGTGTATTTATTAGCATAATGTTCGCATATTCAGCTAGGAAGAATAAGGCGAAGGGTCCTGCGGCGTATTCAACGTTAAACCCTGAGACTAGCTCAGATTCACCCTCTGTGAGGTCAAAAGGAGCTCGGTTTGTCTCTGCTAGGGTGGATACGTATCATATTATTGCTAGGGGTCATGAGGAGAAAATGAAGTATAGAGGCTCCTGTGCGATGGCAAAGGAGCTGAGTGTGTAGCTTCCGCTTAGTATGATTATTGATAGCAGGATTATGGCCAGTGTCACTTCGTATGAAATGGTCTGTGCTACTGCCCGTAGGGCTCCGATTAGTGCGTATTTTGAGTTCGAGGCTCAGCCTGATCATAGGACTGAGTAGACGGCTAGGCTTGACATGGCTATTAGGAAGAGAACTCCGAGGTTTAGATCTGCTAGGGGAAATGGGAGTGGTAGTGGTGCTCAAGTGGTGAGGGCTAGGACAAGGGCTAGTATTGGTATCAGAATGAATAGAAGTGGGGAAGAGGTAGAGGGTCGGATGGGCTCTTTGGTAAATAGTTTCAGTCCGTCCGCAAATGGTTGAAGTAGGCCAAAAGGCCCGACAACGTTAGGGCCTTTGCGGGATTGTATGTAGCTTAGGATTTTCCGTTCTACTAGGGTTAGGAAGGCTACGGCAATCAGGATTGGGATGATGTATAGGAGGGATATAATGAGGCAGCTTAGTGTTGTTATTTGAATCATGGGTGAAGCTAGGGAGAGGATTTGAACCTCTGGGGAAAGGGCTTAAGCCTTCTGCACTTGCCGGGCTCTGCCACTCTAGCTGGTCCTTTTCTAGGATTGAAAGTGGTGGGGGAAGGCCCTCTTCACGGTTTAGTTGGTTTCACTGCTTAGAGGGGGGGGGGCGTGCTTGTGGTATTGGCCCCACTTTCCCGGTCCTTTCGTACTGGGGAGAGTGTGTCATAGATAGAAACCGACCTGGATTGCTCCGGTCTGAACTCAGATCACGTAGGACTGTTAATCGTTGAACAAACGAACCCTTAATAGCGGCTGCACCATTAGGATGTCCTGATCCAACATCGAGGTCGTAAACCCCCCTGTCGATATGGGCTCTTGAGGGGGATTGCGCTGTTATCCCTGGGGTAGCTTGGTCCATTAATCAATTATATTGGGTCTGGTCACTGTTAGCACTTTGAGGGGTAGCTCTAGGTAAAGAGGTATGGTCTTGTTTTTGGAGGATTTGTTCTCCTCCAAGGTCGCCCCAACCGAAAAATATCGACCAGGCTCTGCGATGGTAGTGGCCCCAGTGGGGTTGATTGAGGATTCGCGGTGGTCGTTGATTTTTAAGTTCCACAGGGTCTTCTCGTCTTATGTTCACATCCCCGCTTTTGCACGGGGAGATCAATTTCACTGATTATCTGTGAGAGACAGTTAAGACCTCGTTTAGCCATTCATACAAGTCTCGATTTATGGGACAATTGATTGCGCTACCTTTGCACGGTTAGGATACCGCGGCCGTTAAACCTAAGTCACCGGGCAGGCATCACCTTCAATACTTGTTTAATTTGCTGAAGGCTATGTTTTTGGTAAACAGTCGGGCCTTATTAATTTGCCGAGTTCCTTTCACAGATTTTAATCGCTCTTATAGGCGCTCCTGAGTCGGGTTAACAGGGTTAGTTAATACGTGGTCTTGTAGGGGTTTTTGTATCTGTCTAGGTCTGTTAATAATGTTTCTATGTAAGCTTGCGCCGTTAGAGGGGTGTGGCCCTGTACATGAGGGGCCTAGGATGATTCCTAGGATTGTTATGAGGATGGCAGCGGTTTTGGTGATAAGGGGTATGGTTATTGGGGGGGTTTTGGTTGGTGTGATGAAAGAGGTAATGATTATTCCTGCTGTAATGCTGCCTAGGGCGAGTCGGGTTAGGGGGGCGGTGATTAGTGGGTTGTTTTCGTTTATTGATACTATTGGGGGGATTCGGGTTTGTCCAGCTTGGACTAGGATGGTTATGCGGATGCTGTAGGTTGCGGTGAATGCTGTGGCTATAAGGGTTAGGAGTAGGGCT
Source organism: Anser brachyrhynchus (assembly GCF_964034855.1). Lineage (NCBI taxonomy): Eukaryota > Metazoa > Chordata > Aves > Anseriformes > Anatidae > Anser > Anser brachyrhynchus. The sequence goes on from NW_027664122.1 coordinate 658,204, forward strand.
CAAGTATTTAGGTATGATGTGTTTAAGCTTTCGATGATGAGGTCTTTTGAGTAGAATCCGGCTAGGAATGGGGTTCCTATCAGCGCCAGGTTTCCGATGGTTAGGCAGGAAGTAGTGACTGGGAGTATTTTCTGTAGGCCTCCTATCTTTCGGATATCTTGTTCTCCGTTTAGGTTGTGGATGATAGACCCTGAGCATAGGAATAGTATGGCTTTAAAGAAGGCATGGGTTGAGATGTGTAGGAAGGCTAGTTGTGGGAGGTTTAGTCCGATAGTGACTATTATTAGTCCTAGTTGGCTGGATGTTGAGAAAGCAATGATTTTTTTGATGTCATTTTGGGTTAGGGCGCATGTGGCAGCGAATAGGGTTGATAGAGCACCTAGGCATAGGCAGGCAGTTAGGGCTGTCTGGTTGGTGGCTAGCAGGGGGTGCATGCGGATGAGCAGGAAGATTCCGGCTACTACTATGGTACTGGAGTGCAGTAGGGCTGATACTGGGGTGGGGCCTTCTATTGCTGCGGGCAGTCATGGGTGGAGTCCAAATTGGGCGGATTTTCCTGCGGCTGCGAGGATTAATCCTATGAGGGGGAGGATTGGGGTTTGGTGGGGGTGTACGGCTTGTTGGATCTCTCAGGTGTTGAATGTTGAAGCTAGTCATGCTATGCTCAGGATCAGTCCGATGTCTCCGATTCGGTTGTAGATTACGGCTCGTAGGGCGGCGGTGTTGGCATCTGCTCGGCCTTGTCATCAGCCGATGAGAAGGAAGGACATGATTCGTACTCCTTCCCAGCCTACGAATAGGAGGAATATGTTGTTTGCGGTTGTTAGGAGGAGTATGGCGACTAGGAATGTCAGTAGGTAGGTGAAAAATTTTGTTACGTATGGCTCTGAGGCCATGTATCATATGGCGAATTGTAGGATTGATCATGTTACAAATAGGGCGATTGGAAGAAATGTTATTGAGTATTGGTCTATTTTTAGGCTCAGGGGGATTTTAAAGTTTATAATGAATTTTCACTCCCAGTGGCAGGTGACAGATTCTACTCCCGAGTAGATGAATGCGGTTGTAGGGGCTAGGCTAATTAGGAATGCGGTTTTAACAGCGCGGGTGGTGGCTTGTGGGGTGTTTTTAAAGTTTTTAAATAGAAATGGCAGGATGATTGGGGTTAGGAGGATTGTCAGCGTGAGTAGTGTGAGGGAGTTGATTAGTAGTGTGGGGTTCACTACTTTTACTTGGATTTGCACCAAGATGGGTGGTTCCTAAGACCAGTGGATTGCTGTTATCCTTTAAAAGTAAGGGGGCTGAGGTTTTAGGCTCAGATGTAAGAGTTAGCAGCTCTTGTTGGTTAAACCCTCCCCTCGGCAGGTAAGAAGGTTTGAACTTCTATTCTTAGAATCACAGTCTAATGTTTGGTTTAAACTATACTTGCATGAGGGGATTCCGGAGATCAGTTCGGGTTTGAGGATTAGGAGGAATATTGGGATAATGTGGAGTGTTATGAGCAGGTGTTCTCGCGTGGTTGAGTTTTGCATAGATGTGATGTGGGAGGGGATTGAGCCTCGTTGGGTCATTAGTAGTATGAATAAGGTGTAGGAGGCGGTTAGTAGGGTTGCGATTCCTGTTAGGATGATCGTGAAGGCAGATCAGTTGAATAAGGTGATTATAATGGTTAGCTCTGCTATGAGGTTTGTTGTTGGGGGTAAGGCTATGTTTGTTAGATTGGCCAGCAATCATCAGGTAGCTATGAGTGGTAGGAGAGGTTGTAGGCCTCGTGTGAGTAGTAGAATTCGGCTGTGCGTACGTTCATAGTTTGTGTTGGCTAGGCAGAATAGTATGGAGGAAGTTAGTCCATGGGAAATTATTAGCATCATTGCCCCTGAGAATGATCAGTGGGTTTGGATTATTCCTGCGGCGATAACTAGGCCTATGTGGCTAACGGATGAATAAGCGATTAGTGATTTTAGGTCTGTCTGTCGTAGGCAGATTGAGCTAGTCATTAGGGCGCCTCATAGGGCCAGGGTTAGGAAGGGGTAGTGCAGGAGGTTGGACAGTGGGCCCATAAATAGAGTGACTCGTATAATTCCGTATCCTCCTAGCTTTAGTAGTAGGGCGGCGAGGAGTATTGAGCCTGCGATGGGTGCTTCTACGTGGGCTTTTGGCAGTCAGAGGTGTAGGCCGTATAGTGGGGCTTTTACTATGAATGCTATGAGCAGTGCTAGACCTGATAGTATTCCTGTCCATGAGGTGGATAGGGTTGGGTGGGTTAGTTGTAGGGTTGGCAGGTGCAGGGTGCCAATTTTCACGTATAGGTGTATGATTGTGATTAGCAGGGGTAGAGAGCTTACTGGCGTGTAGAATAGCAGGTAGATGCCAGCGCTTAGGCGTTCTGGTTGGTTCCCCCATCGGGTGATTAAGATTAGGGTGGGAATGAGGGTTGCTTCAAATGAGATGTAAAATAGTGCTAGTTCTGTGGTGGAAAAGGCTAGTAGGATGAATGGCTGGACTGCGACTAAGGTTGAGATAAAGATTCGTTTGCGTTGTAGGGGTTCTTGTTGCAGGTGGTTTTGGCTTGCTATGATTATGAGTGGGAGTAGTCAGCAGGATAGTACTAGGAGGGGGGATGAGATTTGGTCAATTCCTGTTCAGTTGGATAAAAATTTGTAGGGGTAGTAGGTTGGGATTAATCACTGTAGGCTTAGGGCAGCGATTAGGAGGCTGTATAAGGTGGTGTTAGTCCATAGAAATTTTGGTGGAGACAGCAGGGCTGTTGGAAGAAGTATGATTGTGGGTAGGATGATTTTTAGCATTGCAGGAGGTTTAGGTTGTGTAGATGGTCGGAGCCATGTGTGCGGGTGGAGGCTACTAGGATGGCCAGGCCTGTGCCCGCCTCACACGCTGAGAAGGTTAGCATGAGAATTGGTACCATGGTGAATGAGGAGACTTGGTTTTCGATGGATCATATTGATAGGCCTACGAATATCGATAATATTATGCTTTCAAGGCATAGTAGGGCGGATACTAGGTGGGTTCGGTGGAAGGCTAGTCCTAGTCCGCTGAAAATGAAGGCTGAGTAGAAGCTTAAATGTAGGGGCGACATAAGAAAGTTACAGGGTTGGCTGTAATCTGCTGGGTCGAAACCAGCTATCTTTTTGGTTAGACTAACTTTCTGTTGTTCTGCTCATTCTAGGCCCCCTTGAATTCACTCGTAGGCCAGTCCGAGTGTTAGGAGAAGGAGGATCACTACAGTTCAGGTGAGGGTCATTAGGGGGGATTGGAGTTGGACGGCTCATGGCAGGGGGAGTAGGAGGGCGATTTCTAGGTCGAATAGGACGAACAGGATGGCTACTGAGGAAGAATCGGACTGAGAATGGTAATCGAGCAGATCCAAGTGGGTCAAATCCACATTCGTACGGTGAGAGTTTCTCTGAGTCGGGGTTTATTTGGGCGAGTCAGAAGTTTAATGCGGTTAGGGCGGCGCTTAGGATTGATGATAGGGCGAATATGAACATGAGTGCGTTCATTGCTCTCCTCTGGGTTTATACCAGATTCTAGAGATTGGAAGTCAATTGTAATTAATATACTAGAAGAGCAAGATCCTCATCAGTAGATGGTTACGTAGAGGAATAGTCAGATGATGTCTACGAAGTGTCAGTATCAGGCTGCTGCCTCGAATCCGAAGTGGTGGTCTGATGTAAAGTGGAACTTGATCAGTCGGAAGAGGCAGACGGTCAGGAAGGAGGATCCGATGATTACGTGGAGTCCGTGGAATCCAGTGGCAACGAAGAAGGTAGATCCGTAGACGCTATCGGCGATTGAGAATGGGGCTTCGTGGTATTCTATTGCTTGTAGGGCTGTGAAGTAGAATCCCAGGAGGATCGTTAGGGTTAGGGCGTGGATGGCGTGTTTTCGGTTTCCTTCTGTGATGCTGTGATGGGCTCACGTTACGGTAACGCCTGAGGCTAGTAGGATGGCTGTGTTTAGTAGGGGGACTTCTATCGGGTTGAGTGGTTTAATTCCTGTTGGGGGTCATTGGCCTCCTAGTTCTGGGGTTGGGGCCAGGCTCGAGTGGAAGAACGCTCAGAAGAACCCTAAGAAGAAGAATGCTTCGGATGTGATGAAAAGGATTATGCCGTATCGTAGGCCTTTTTGGACTGTGGGAGTGTGATGGCCTTGGAAGGTGCTTTCTCGTACAATGTCTCGTCATCATTGGAGTATTACTAGGAGTATTGAGATGAGGCCTAGGGTTAGTAGTATGGATGAGTTGTAGTGGAATCACATGATTAATCCTGAGGTTGTGAGTAGGGCGGCGGCTGCCCCGAAGATTGGTCAAGGGCTTGGGTCAACTATGTGGTATGAGTGTGCTTGGTGTGCCATTAGATGTTTTCTTGTAAGTATAGGCTTAGAAGGAGCACGAAGACGTAGGCCTGGATTATGGCTACTGCTACTTCTAGGATGGTTAGGAGTAGTAGGATGATTATTGTTAGGATGGATACTGCAGGAAGGGTGGGTATTAATGCAATGGAGGCTGTAGAGACGAGTTGGATGAGTAAGTGTCCTGCTGTAAGGTTGGCTGTAAGGCGGACTCCGAGGGCTAGGGGGCGGATTAGTAGGCTGGTTGTTTCGATCAGGATTAGTGTGGGGATTAGGGGTGTAGGGGTACCTTCGGGTAATAGGTGGGCTAAAGAGGCTGATGGTTGGTTTCGTAGGCCTGTTAGTAGTGTGGCGAGCCATAGTGGGAAGGCTAGGGCTATGTTCATAGATAGTTGGGTGGTTGGGGTGAATGTATATGGAAGGAGGCCTAGAAGGTTGATTGTAAGAAGTATGATTATTAGGGATGTAAATATTATGGCTCATTTGTGGCCATTTTTGTTGAGTGGGACTATTAGTTGTTTTGTGATTAGGTGAAGGAGTCATGTTTGGATAGTAGAAAGGCGGTTGTTGATTCATCGGTTGTTTGGGGACGGGAATAGTAGGGCTGGGAAGAGTAGGGATAGTAGGATTAAGGGGATGCCAAATAGATTGGGGCTGGAAAATTGGTCACAGAAGCTTAGGTTCATGGTCAGGATCATGGTGTGGGTTTGGTAGTGAGGGAGGTCTTATTTGATGGGGGGTTGGTTGTGGTGAAGGCTAGTAGTTTTGGTTGGATGAGGAGTGCTAGGGTTAATCAGGTTATAATTATGATTGAAAATCATGGTGCGGGGTTAAGCTGTGGCATATCATTAAGGAGGGGGAAGTCCCTCTTTGGCTAGCTTAAAAGGCTAGTGCTGTTGCATAGCTTCTTAATGATTAGGATGATGATAGAAGGGACGATCAGGCCTCGAAATGTGGGAGTGGGGTTGATTCTACTACAATGGGTATGTAGCTGTGATTAGCCCCGCAAATTTCTGAGCATTGTCCGTAAAATTCCCAGGCCGGGTGGTAATGAATGAAGTTTGGTTTAGTCGGCCTGGGATTGCGTCTGTTTTAACTCCGAGCGTTGGGACTGCTCAGGAGTGGAGTACGTCTCCTGCAGTAATGATCACGCGGATGGGGGATTCTATTGGGATAACTACGCGGTGGTCAACTTCTAGCAGTCGGAAGTGGCCGTTGGGTAAGTCTGGGGTGGGCACTATGTAGGAGTCGAAGGATAGGTCTTTGAAGTCTGTGTATTCGTAGCTTCAGTATCATTGGTGGCCGATGGCTTTTAGGGTGAGGTCTGGTTCGTCGATTTCGTCCATTATGTAGAGGATTTGTAGGGATGGGAGGGCGAGGAGTACCAGGACGATAGCAGGTAGGATTGTCCAGATCAGCTCTACTTCTTGGGCGTCTACAGCATTGGACGAGAGTTTTTCTGTTAGTATGTGGGCTAAAAGGTAGAGAACTAGGCTGCAGATAGCTAGGGCAACGATTAGGGCGTGGTCGTGGAATTCAACGAGTTCTTCTATGATGGGTGATGAGGCGTCTTGGAATCCTAGTTGGGAGTGGTTGGCCACATGAGATGTACAGGATTTTTACCTGTGATTTAGTCTTGACAAGGCTATGTAATTGGTTTACTAACGTCTCATAAGAAAGAAGCATGAGCGGTGAATGCAGTTGGCTTGAAACCAGCATGTGAGGGTTCGATTCCTTCCTTTCTTGTACTTGGACGAAGGCCGGTTCCTCGAAAGTATGGTATGGGGGAGGGCAGCCGTGGATTCATTCAACGTTTGTGGTAGTTAGTTCTGGTTGTAGGACTTTTCGTTTGGCCGAAAAGGCTTCTCAGATGATGAATATTAGTATGATTACGGCTACTATTGAGATTAGGGAGCCGATGGAGGAAATGGTGTTTCATAGTGTGTAGGCGTCGGGATAGTCCGAGTATCGTCGGGGTATTCCTGCTAGGCCTAGGAAGTGCTGGGGGAAGAACGTTAGGTTTACTCCTGTAAATATTACCCCGAAGTGGGCTTTTGCTCATGTTTGGTGTAGGGTAAACCCAGTGAGTAGTGGGAATCAGTGAGTAAATCCTGCTAGAATGGCAAAGACGGCGCCTATGGATAGGACGTAGTGGAAGTGGGCAACTACGTAGTACGTGTCGTGCAGGGCGATGTCTAGGGAAGAGTTTGCAAGAACGATTCCTGTTAATCCTCCGATGGTAAATAGGAAGATAAATCCTAGAGCTCATAGTATTGGGGGGGTCTCATTTGATTGTTCCTCCGTGCAGGGTGGCTAGTCAGCTAAATACTTTGATTCCGGTAGGGATGGCAATGATTATAGTGGCTGATGTAAAGTAGGCTCGGGTATCAACGTCTATTCCTACTGTAAACATGTGGTGAGCTCAGACGATGAATCCTAGGAAGCCGATGGATAGTATGGCTCAGACTATTCCCATGTAGCCGAAGGGCTCCTTTTTGCCTGAGTAGTACGTGACTACGTGTGAGATGATTCCGAACCCCGGTAGGATCAGAATATAGACTTCTGGGTGTCCGAAGAATCAGAATAGGTGTTGGTACAGGATTGGGTCTCCTCCTCCAGCGGGGTCGAAGAATGTGGTGTTTAGGTTTCGATCAGTTAGTAATATTGTAATACCGGCGGCGAGTACGGGGAGTGATAGAAGGAGTAGGATGGCGGTAATTAGTACGGATCAGACAAATAGTGGGGTTTGGTATTGTGAGAGTGCGGGGGGTTTTATGTTGATGGCTGTGGTGATAAAGTTGATGGCCCCAAGGATGGAGGAGATACCGGCTAAGTGGAGTGAGAAGATAGCCAGGTCTACTGAAGCTCCGGCGTGGGCAAGGTCACCTGCTAGGGGAGGGTAGACAGTTCAGCCTGTGCCGGCGCCAGCTTCTACAGTGGATGAGGCTAGTAGGAGGAGGAATGATGGGGGGAGGAGTCAAAAGCTTATGTTGTTTATTCGCGGGAATGCTATGTCGGGGGCACCGATTATGAGGGGGACTAATCAGTTGCCGAATCCTCCGATCATGATGGGTATGACTATAAAGAAGATTATTACAAAGGCGTGAGCGGTAACGATTACATTGTAAATTTGGTCGTCGCCTAGGAGAGTTCCTGGTTGTCCTAGTTCTGCGCGGATTAATAGGCTGAGTGCGGTGCCGACTATTCCTGCTCATGCCCCGAAGATGAGGTACAGGGTGCCAATATCCTTATGGTTAGTGGAAAATAGTCATCGGTTGATGAAGGTGACGGGTAAGATGGCTGAGTGTTGAAGCGTTAGGCTGTAGTCCTTTTTACAGAGGTTTAATTCCTCTTCTTATCGGCTCTGTAGTGAAATTCATGTTGAGTTGCAAGCTCATCGATGCGCACTAGGGTGCGTCAGGGTCTTTGTAGGCAGAAGCCAATTGGTTTAGGCATTTAGCTGTTAACTAGAGTTTTGTGGGATCGAAGCCCATCTGTCTAGGGAGGCTTTAGCTTAATTAAAGCGTCTGACTTGCATTCAGAAGATACAGGTTAATATTCTGTAAGTCTTAATGTGCAGAAACTAAGAGGGTTTAACTCTTATTTAAGGCTTTGAAGGCCTTCGGTTTGGGGTGTTATCCTAAGTTTCTAGACAATGGCATGTATTATTGGGGACAGGGGAAGTAAGAGGATTGATAGTGAGGCAAGGACCGCAGTAGGTGTGCTTGGGGCTTTGCTAGTGTATCATTGTTTTATGTGGTTAGAGGAGTTGGGGGGAAGGGTAATTGTTGAGTGGTATGCGAGGCGTAGGTAGAAGAAGAGGCTGAGCAGTGATAGCATGGCAATTGCCATGGCTGCTGGTGTTATTTCCTGTTTAGTTAGTTCTTGGATGATAAGTCACTTTGGTATAAAGCCTGTTAATGGGGGGAGGCCTGCTAGGGATAAAAGTACTAGTATTAGGGTGGCGTTTAGCACTGGGGTTTTTGTTCATGAGGTTGTGATCATGGATAGGTTAAGGGCTTTGATTTTGTTAAGGGCTAGGAATACGGCTGATGTTATGATTGTGTATAGGTAGAAGGTAAGTAAGGCCAATTTGGGGCTGTAAACTAGGATGATGGCGATTCAGCCTAAGTGGGAGATGGACGAGAAGGCTAGGATTTTGCGTGTTTGTGTTTGGTTCAGTCCTATTCAGCCTCCTAGTGCTGTTGAGGCTAGGGCCATGGCGGTGAGTAGAGCTGGGTCGAGGGATTTGGATGTTAGTAGGAGCAGGGTTAGTGGGGGGAATTTTATGAGGGTCGAGAGTAGCAGGGCTGTTATTAGTGGCGATCCTTGTAGTACTTCTGGGAATCAGAAGTGAAATGGCACTAGGCCCAGTTTAATAGCGATTGCTGCTGTCAGTAGTAGACAGGAGGTTGGGTGGTTTATTTGTGTGATGTCTCATTGGCCGGTGACTCAGGCATTGGTTATGCTAGAGAATAGGACCAGGGCGGAAGCAGCTGCTTGGGTTAGGAAGTATTTCGTTGCGGCTTCTACTGCTCGTGGGTGGTGGGATTTGGCAATTAGGGGAATGATGGCTAGTGCGTTGATCTCCAGTCCTGTCCAGGCCAGAACTCAGTGGTTGCTGGAAATTGTGATGGTGGTGCCCAAGATGAGGCTGAAGGTTATGATTGGGGTCGCGTAAGGGTTCATTAGTAGAGGAGGGGGTTAAACCATCATTTTCGGGGTATGGGCCCGATAGCTTGATTAGCTGACTCTACTAGAAAATAATATAAGGGAAGTATGGAGAATTTTGATTTCTCTTGTGTGGGTTCAATTCCTACTTTTCTAAGGTCAACAGGAAATGAGAGGGCTGTTATACCTCTATGTTCACTTTATCATAGTGACCCTTTGTAGTTCAGGCACATTTCCTTATGTAAGGAGGTAGGCCTGCATAGCAGATAGGTATGCTGATGTGTCAGAGGCACAGAGCTAGTGTGAGGGGTAGGAAGTTTTTTCATAGTAGGTGCATTAGTTGGTCATATCGGAATCGTGGGTATGAAGCTCGGACCCATAAGAAACCAGAAGATAGTAGGAGGACTTTTGTGGCTAGGATGACGGGGAATAGTTCTGTGGGTGGCCCTAGGGCGCTTGGGTTTAGGAATATGATGGCTGTAAGTGTATTTATTAGCATAATGTTCGCATATTCAGCTAGGAAGAATAAGGCGAAGGGTCCTGCGGCGTATTCAACGTTAAACCCTGAGACTAGCTCAGATTCACCCTCTGTGAGGTCAAAAGGAGCTCGGTTTGTCTCTGCTAGGGTGGATACGTATCATATTATTGCTAGGGGTCATGAGGAGAAAATGAAGTATAGAGGCTCCTGTGCGATGGCAAAGGAGCTGAGTGTGTAGCTTCCGCTTAGTATGATTATTGATAGCAGGATTATGGCCAGTGTCACTTCGTATGAAATGGTCTGTGCTACTGCCCGTAGGGCTCCGATTAGTGCGTATTTTGAGTTCGAGGCTCAGCCTGATCATAGGACTGAGTAGACGGCTAGGCTTGACATGGCTATTAGGAAGAGAACTCCGAGGTTTAGATCTGCTAGGGGAAATGGGAGTGGTAGTGGTGCTCAAGTGGTGAGGGCTAGGACAAGGGCTAGTATTGGTATCAGAATGAATAGAAGTGGGGAAGAGGTAGAGGGTCGGATGGGCTCTTTGGTAAATAGTTTCAGTCCGTCCGCAAATGGTTGAAGTAGGCCAAAAGGCCCGACAACGTTAGGGCCTTTGCGGGATTGTATGTAGCTTAGGATTTTCCGTTCTACTAGGGTTAGGAAGGCTACGGCAATCAGGATTGGGATGATGTATAGGAGGGATATAATGAGGCAGCTTAGTGTTGTTATTTGAATCATGGGTGAAGCTAGGGAGAGGATTTGAACCTCTGGGGAAAGGGCTTAAGCCTTCTGCACTTGCCGGGCTCTGCCACTCTAGCTGGTCCTTTTCTAGGATTGAAAGTGGTGGGGGAAGGCCCTCTTCACGGTTTAGTTGGTTTCACTGCTTAGAGGGGGGGGGGCGTGCTTGTGGTATTGGCCCCACTTTCCCGGTCCTTTCGTACTGGGGAGAGTGTGTCATAGATAGAAACCGACCTGGATTGCTCCGGTCTGAACTCAGATCACGTAGGACTGTTAATCGTTGAACAAACGAACCCTTAATAGCGGCTGCACCATTAGGATGTCCTGATCCAACATCGAGGTCGTAAACCCCCCTGTCGATATGGGCTCTTGAGGGGGATTGCGCTGTTATCCCTGGGGTAGCTTGGTCCATTAATCAATTATATTGGGTCTGGTCACTGTTAGCACTTTGAGGGGTAGCTCTAGGTAAAGAGGTATGGTCTTGTTTTTGGAGGATTTGTTCTCCTCCAAGGTCGCCCCAACCGAAAAATATCGACCAGGCTCTGCGATGGTAGTGGCCCCAGTGGGGTTGATTGAGGATTCGCGGTGGTCGTTGATTTTTAAGTTCCACAGGGTCTTCTCGTCTTATGTTCACATCCCGGCTTTTGCACGGGGAGATCAATTTCACTGATTATCTGTGAGAGACAGTTAAGACCTCGTTTAGCCATTCATACAAGTCTCGATTTATGGGACAATTGATTGCGCTATCTTTGCACGGTTAGGATACCGCGGCCGTTAAACCTAAGTCACCGGGCAGGCATCACCTTCAATACTTGTTTAATTTGCTGAAGGCTATGTTTTTGGTAAACAGTCGGGCCTTATTAATTTGCCGAGTTCCTTTCACAGATTTTAATCGCTCTTATAGGCGCTCCTGAGTCGGGTTAACAGGGTTAGTTAATACGTGGTCTTGTAGGGGTTTTTGTATCTGTCTAGGTCTGTTAATAATGTTTCTATGTAAGCTTGCGCCGTTAGAGGGGTGTGGCCCTGTACATGAGGGGCCTAGGATGATTCCTAGGATTGTTATGAGGATGGCAGCGGTTTTGGTGATAAGGGGTATGGTTATTGGGGGGGTTTTGGTTGGTGTGATGAAAGAGGTAATGATTATTCCTGCTGTAATGCTGCCTAGGGCGAGTCGGGTTAGGGGGGCGGTGATTAGTGGGTTGTTTTCGTTTATTGATACTATTGGGGGGATTCGGGTTTGTCCAGCTTGGACTAGGATGGTTATGCGGATGCTGTAGGTTGCGGTGAATGCTGTGGCTATAAGGGTTAGGAGTAGGGCTCAAGTATTTAGGTATGATGTGTTTAAGCTTTCGATGATGAGGTCTTTTGAGTAGAATCCGGCTAGGAATGGGGTTCCTATCAGCGCCAGGTTTCCGATGGTTAGGCAGGAAGTAGTGACTGGGAGTATTTTCTGTAGGCCTCCTATCTTTCGGATATCTTGTTCTCCGTTTAGGTTGTGGATGATAGACCCTGAGCATAGGAATAGTATGGCTTTAAAGAAGGCATGGGTTGAGATGTGTAGGAAGGCTAGTTGTGGGAGGTTTAGTCCGATAGTGACTATTATTAGTCCTAGTTGGCTGGATGTTGAGAAAGCAATGATTTTTTTGATGTCATTTTGGGTTAGGGCGCATGTGGCAGCGAATAGGGTTGATAGAGCACCTAGGCATAGGCAGGCAGTTAGGGCTGTCTGGTTGGTGGCTAGCAGGGGGTGCATGCGGATGAGCAGGAAGATTCCGGCTACTACTATGGTACTGGAGTGCAGTAGGGCTGATACTGGGGTGGGGCCTTCTATTGCTGCGGGCAGTCATGGGTGGAGTCCAAATTGGGCGGATTTTCCTGCGGCTGCGAGGATTAATCCTATGAGGGGGAGGATTGGGGTTTGGTGGGGGTGTACGGCTTGTTGGATCTCTCAGGTGTTGAATGTTGAAGCTAGTCATGCTATGCTCAGGATCAGTCCGATGTCTCCGATTCGGTTGTAGATTACGGCTCGTAGGGCGGCGGTGTTGGCATCTGCTCGGCCTTGTCATCAGCCGATGAGAAGGAAGGACATGATTCGTACTCCTTCCCAGCCTACGAATAGGAGGAATATGTTGTTTGCGGTTGTTAGGAGGAGTATGGCGACTAGGAATGTCAGTAGGTAGGTGAAAAATTTTGTTACGTATGGCTCTGAGGCCATGTATCATATGGCGAATTGTAGGATTGATCATGTTACAAATAGGGCGATTGGAAGAAATGTTATTGAGTATTGGTCTATTTTTAGGCTCAGGGGGATTTTAAAGTTTATAATGAATTTTCACTCCCAGTGGCAGGTGACAGATTCTACTCCCGAGTAGATGAATGCGGTTGTAGGGGCTAGGCTAATTAGGAATGCGGTTTTAACAGCGCGGGTGGTGGCTTGTGGGGTGTTTTTAAAGTTTTTAAATAGAAATGGCAGGATGATTGGGGTTAGGAGGATTGTCAGCGTGAGTAGTGTGAGGGAGTTGATTAGTAGTGTGGGGTTCACTACTTTTACTTGGATTTGCACCAAGATGGGTGGTTCCTAAGACCAGTGGATTGCTGTTATCCTTTAAAAGTAAGGGGGCTGAGGTTTTAGGCTCAGATGTAAGAGTTAGCAGCTCTTGTTGGTTAAACCCTCCCCTCGGCAGGTAAGAAGGTTTGAACTTCTATTCTTAGAATCACAGTCTAATGTTTGGTTTAAACTATACTTGCATGAGGGGATTCCGGAGATCAGTTCGGGTTTGAGGATTAGGAGGAATATTGGGATAATGTGGAGTGTTATGAGCAGGTGTTCTCGCGTGGTTGAGTTTTGCATAGATGTGATGTGGGAGGGGATTGAGCCTCGTTGGGTCATTAGTAGTATGAATAAGGTGTAGGAGGCGGTTAGTAGGGTTGCGATTCCTGTTAGGATGATCGTGAAGGCAGATCAGTTGAATAAGGTGATTATAATGGTTAGCTCTGCTATGAGGTTTGTTGTTGGGGGTAAGGCTATGTTTGTTAGATTGGCCAGCAATCATCAGGTAGCTATGAGTGGTAGGAGAGGTTGTAGGCCTCGTGTGAGTAGTAGAATTCGGCTGTGCGTACGTTCATAGTTTGTGTTGGCTAGGCAGAATAGTATGGAGGAAGTTAGTCCATGGGAAATTATTAGCATCATTGCCCCTGAGAATGATCAGTGGGTTTGGATTATTCCTGCGGCGATAACTAGGCCTATGTGGCTAACGGATGAATAAGCGATTAGTGATTTTAGGTCTGTCTGTCGTAGGCAGATTGAGCTAGTCATTAGGGCGCCTCATAGGGCCAGGGTTAGGAAGGGGTAGTGCAGGAGGTTGGACAGTGGGCCCATAAATAGAGTGACTCGTATAATTCCGTATCCTCCTAGCTTTAGTAGTAGGGCGGCGAGGAGTATTGAGCCTGCGATGGGTGCTTCTACGTGGGCTTTTGGCAGTCAGAGGTGTAGGCCGTATAGTGGGGCTTTTACTATGAATGCTATGAGCAGTGCTAGACCTGATAGTATTCCTGTCCATGAGGTGGATAGGGTTGGGTGGGTTAGTTGTAGGGTTGGCAGGTGCAGGGTGCCAATTTTCACGTATAGGTGTATGATTGTGATTAGCAGGGGTAGAGAGCTTACTGGCGTGTAGAATAGCAGGTAGATGCCAGCGCTTAGGCGTTCTGGTTGGTTCCCCCATCGGGTGATTAAGATTAGGGTGGGAATGAGGGTTGCTTCAAATGAGATGTAAAATAGTGCTAGTTCTGTGGTGGAAAAGGCTAGTAGGATGAATGGCTGGACTGCGACTAAGGTTGAGATAAAGATTCGTTTGCGTTGTAGGGGTTCTTGTTGCAGGTGGTTTTGGCTTGCTATGATTATGAGTGGGAGTAGTCAGCAGGATAGTACTAGGAGGGGGGATGAGATTTGGTCAATTCCTGTTCAGTTGGATAAAAATTTGTAGGGGTAGTAGGTTGGGATTAATCACTGTAGGCTTAGGGCAGCGATTAGGAGGCTGTATAAGGTGGTGTTAGTCCATAGAAATTTTGGTGGAGACAGCAGGGCTGTTGGAAGAAGTATGATTGTGGGTAGGATGATTTTTAGCATTGCAGGAGGTTTAGGTTGTGTAGATGGTCGGAGCCATGTGTGCGGGTGGAGGCTACTAGGATGGCCAGGCCTGTGCCCGCCTCACACGCTGAGAAGGTTAGCATGAGAATTGGTACCATGGTGAATGAGGAGACTTGGTTTTCGATGGATCATATTGATAGGCCTACGAGTATCGATAATATTATGCTTTCAAGGCATAGTAGGGCGGATACTAGGTGGGTTCGGTGGAAGGCTAGTCCTAGTCCGCTGAAAATGAAGGCTGAGTAGAAGCTTAAATGTAGGGGCGACATAAGAAAGTTACAGGGTTGGCTGTAATCTGCTGGGTCGAAACCAGCTATCTTTTTGGTTAGACTAACTTTCTGTTATTCTGCTCATTCTAGGCCCCCTTGAATTCACTCGTAGGCCAGTCCGAGTGTTAGGAGAAGGAGGATCACTACAGTTCAGGTGAGGGTCATTAGGGGGGATTGGAGTTGGACGGCTCATGGCAGGGGGAGTAGGAGGGCGATTTCTAGGTCGAATAGGACGAACAGGATGGCTACTGAGGAAGAATCGGACTGAGAATGGTAATCGAGCAGATCCAAGTGGGTCAAATCCACATTCGTACGGTGAGAGTTTCTCTGAGTCGGGGTTTATTTGGGCGAGTCAGAAGTTTAATGCGGTTAGGGCGGCGCTTAGGATTGATGATAGGGCGAATATGAACATGAGTGCGTTCATTGCTCTCCTCTGGGTTTATACCAGATTCTAGAGATTGGAAGTCAATTGTAATTAATATACTAGAAGAGCAAGATCCTCATCAGTAGATGGTTATGTAGAGGAATAGTCAGATGATGTCTACGAAGTGTCAGTATCAGGCTGCTGCCTCGAATCCGAAGTGGTGGTCTGATGTAAAGTGGAACTTGATCAGTCGGAAGAGGCAGACGGTCAGGAAGGAGGATCCGATGATTACGTGGAGTCCGTGGAATCCAGTGGCAACGAAGAAGGTAGATCCGTAGACGCTATCGGCGATTGAGAATGGGGCTTCGTGGTATTCTATTGCTTGTAGGGCTGTGAAGTAGAATCCCAGGAGGATCGTTAGGGTTAGGGCGTGGATGGCGTGTTTTCGGTTTCCTTCTGTGATGCTGTGATGGGCTCACGTTACGGTAACGCCTGAGGCTAGTAGGATGGCTGTGTTTAGTAGGGGGACTTCTATCGGGTTGAGTGGTTTAATTCCTGTTGGGGGTCATTGGCCTCCTAGTTCTGGGGTTGGGGCCAGGCTCGAGTGGAAGAACGCTCAGAAGAACCCTAAGAAGAAGAATGCTTCGGATGTGATGAAAAGGATTATGCCGTATCGTAGGCCTTTTTGGACTGTGGGAGTGTGATGGCCTTGGAAGGTGCTTTCTCGTACAATGTCTCGTCATCATTGGAGTATTACTAGGAGTATTGAGATGAGGCCTAGGGTTAGTAGTATGGATGAGTTGTAGTGGAATCACATGATTAATCCTGAGGTTGTGAGTAGGGCGGCGGCTGCCCCGAAGATTGGTCAAGGGCTTGGGTCAACTATGTGGTATGAGTGTGCTTGGTGTGCCATTAGATGTTTTCTTGTAAGTATAGGCTTAGAAGGAGCACGAAGACGTAGGCCTGGATTATGGCTACTGCTACTTCTAGGATGGTTAGGAGTAGTAGGATGATTATTGTTAGGATGGATACTGCAGGAAGGGTGGGTATTAATGCAATGGAGGCTGTAGAGACGAGTTGGATGAGTAAGTGTCCTGCTGTAAGGTTGGCTGTAAGGCGGACTCCGAGGGCTAGGGGGCGGATTAGTAGGCTGGTTGTTTCGATCAGGATTAGTGTGGGGATTAGGGGTGTAGGGGTACCTTCGGGTAATAGGTGGGCTAAAGAGGCTGATGGTTGGTTTCGTAGGCCTGTTAGTAGTGTGGCGAGCCATAGTGGGAAGGTTAGGGCTATGTTCATAGATAGTTGGGTGGTTGGGGTGAATGTATATGGAAGGAGGCCTAGAAGGTTGATTGTAAGAAGTATGATTATTAGGGATGTAAATATTATGGCTCATTTGTGGCCATTTTTGTTGAGTGGGACTATTAGTTGTTTTGTGATTAGGTGAAGGAGTCATGTTTGGATAGTAGAAAGGCGGTTGTTGATTCATCGGTTGTTTGGGGACGGGAATAGTAGGGCTGGGAAGAGTAGGGATAGTAGGATTAAGGGGATGCCAAATAGATTGGGGCTGGAAAATTGGTCACAGAAGCTTAGGTTCATGGTCAGGATCATGGTGTGGGTTTGGTAGTGAGGGAGGTCTTATTTGATGGGGGGTTGGTTGTGGTGAAGGCTAGTAGTTTTGGTTGGATGAGGAGTGCTAGGGTTAATCAGGTTATAATTATGATTGAAAATCATGGTGCGGGGTTAAGCTGTGGCATATCATTAAGGAGGGGGAAGTCCCTCTTTGGCTAGCTTAAAAGGCTAGTGCTGTTGCATAGCTTCTTAATGATTAGGATGATGATAGAAGGGACGATCAGGCCTCGAAATGTGGGAGTGGGGTTGATTCTACTACAATGGGTATGTAGCTGTGATTAGCCCCGCAAATTTCTGAGCATTGTCCGTAAAATTCCCAGGCCGGGTGGTAATGAATGAAGTTTGGTTTAGTCGGCCTGGGATTGCGTCTGTTTTAACTCCGAGCGTTGGGACTGCTCAGGAGTGGAGTACGTCTCCTGCAGTAATGATCACGCGGATGGGGGATTCTATTGGGATAACTACGCGGTGGTCAACTTCTAGCAGTCGGAAGTGGCCGTTGGGTAAGTCTGGGGTGGGCACTATGTAGGAGTCGAAGGATAGGTCTTTGAAGTCTGTGTATTCGTAGCTTCAGTATCATTGGTGGCCGATGGCTTTTAGGGTGAGGTCTGGTTCGTCGATTTCGTCCATTATGTAGAGGATTTGTAGGGATGGGAGGGCGAGGAGTACCAGGACGATAGCAGGTAGGATTGTCCAGATCAGCTCTACTTCTTGGGCGTCTACAGCATTGGACGAGAGTTTTTCTGTTAGTATGTGGGCTAAAAGGTAGAGAACTAGGCTGCAGATAGCTAGGGCAACGATTAGGGTGTGGTCGTGGAATTCAACGAGTTCTTCTATGATGGGTGATGAGGCGTCTTGGAATCCTAGTTGGGAGTGGTTGGCCACATGAGATGTACAGGATTTTTACCTGTGATTTAGTCTTGACAAGGCTATGTAATTGGTTTACTAACGTCTCATAAGAAAGAAGCATGAGCGGTGAATGCAGTTGGCTTGAAACCAGCATGTGAGGGTTCGATTCCTTCCTTTCTTGTACTTGGACGAAGGCCGGTTCCTCGAAAGTATGGTATGGGGGAGGGCAGCCGTGGATTCATTCAACGTTTGTGGTAGTTAGTTCTGGTTGTAGGACTTTTCGTTTGGCCGAAAAGGCTTCTCAGATGATGAATATTAGTATGATTACGGCTACTATTGAGATTAGGGAGCCGATGGAGGAAATGGTGTTTCATAGTGTGTAGGCGTCGGGATAGTCCGAGTATCGTCGGGGTATTCCTGCTAGGCCTAGGAAGTGCTGGGGGAAGAACGTTAGGTTTACTCCTGTAAATATTACCCCGAAGTGGGCTTTTGCTCATGTTTGGTGTAGGGTAAACCCAGTGAGTAGTGGGAATCAGTGAGTAAATCCTGCTAGAATGGCAAAGACGGCGCCTATGGATAGGACGTAGTGGAAGTGGGCAACTACGTAGTACGTGTCGTGCAGGGCGATGTCTAGGGAAGAGTTTGCAAGAACGATTCCTGTTAATCCTCCGATGGTAAATAGGAAGATAAATCCTAGAGCTCATAGTATTGGGGGGGTCTCATTTGATTGTTCCTCCGTGCAGGGTGGCTAGTCAGCTAAATACTTTGATTCCGGTAGGGATGGCAATGATTATAGTGGCTGATGTAAAGTAGGCTCGGGTATCAACGTCTATTCCTACTGTAAACATGTGGTGAGCTCAGACGATGAATCCTAGGAAGCCGATGGATAGTATGGCTCAGACTATTCCCATGTAGCCGAAGGGCTCCTTTTTGCCTGAGTAGTACGTGACTACGTGTGAGATGATTCCAAACCCCGGTAGGATCAGAATATAGACTTCTGGGTGTCCGAAGAATCAGAATAGGTGTTGGTACAGGATTGGGTCTCCTCCTCCAGCGGGGTCGAAGAATGTGGTGTTTAGGTTTCGATCAGTTAGTAATATTGTAATACCGGCGGCGAGTACGGGGAGTGATAGAAGGAGTAGGATGGCGGTAATTAGTACGGATCAGACAAATAGTGGGGTTTGGTATTGTGAGAGTGCGGGGGGTTTTATGTTGATGGCTGTGGTGATAAAGTTGATGGCCCCAAGGATGGAGGAGATACCGGCTAAGTGGAGTGAGAAGATAGCCAGGTCTACTGAAGCTCCGGCGTGGGCAAGGTCACCTGCTAGGGGAGGGTAGACAGTTCAGCCTGTGCCGGCGCCAGCTTCTACAGTGGATGAGGCTAGTAGGAGGAGGAATGATGGGGGGAGGAGTCAAAAGCTTATGTTGTTTATTCGCGGGAATGCTATGTCGGGGGCACCGATTATGAGGGGGACTAATCAGTTGCCGAATCCTCCGATCATGATGGGTATGACTATAAAGAAGATTATTACAAAGGCGTGAGCGGTAACGATTACATTGTAAATTTGGTCGTCGCCTAGGAGAGTTCCTGGTTGTCCTAGTTCTGCGCGGATTAATAGGCTGAGTGCGGTGCCGACTATTCCTGCTCATGCCCCGAAGATGAGGTACAGGGTGCCAATATCCTTATGGTTAGTGGAAAATAGTCATCGGTTGATGAAGGTGACGGGTAAGATGGCTGAGTGTTGAAGCGTTAGGCTGTAGTCCTTTTTACAGAGGTTTAATTCCTCTTCTTATCGGCTCTGTAGTGAAATTCATGTTGAGTTGCAAGCTCATCGATGCGCACTAGGGTGCGTCAGGGTCTTTGTAGGCAGAAGCCAATTGGTTTAGGCATTTAGCTGTTAACTAGAGTTTTGTGGGATCGAAGCCCATCTGTCTAGGGAGGCTTTAGCTTAATTAAAGCGTCTGACTTGCATTCAGAAGATACAGGTTAATATTCTGTAAGTCTTAATGTGCAGAAACTAAGAGGGTTTAACTCTTATTTAAGGCTTTGAAGGCCTTCGGTTTGGGGTGTTATCCTAAGTTTCTAGACAATGGCATGTATTATTGGGGACAGGGGAAGTAAGAGGATTGATAGTGAGGCAAGGACCGCAGTAGGTGTGCTTGGGGCTTTGCTAGTGTATCATTGTTTTATGTGGTTAGAGGAGTTGGGGGGAAGGGTAATTGTTGAGTGGTATGCGAGGCGTAGGTAGAAGAAGAGGCTGAGCAGTGATAGCATGGCAATTGCCATGGCTGCTGGTGTTATTTCCTGTTTAGTTAGTTCTTGGATGATAAGTCACTTTGGTATAAAGCCTGTTAATGGGGGGAGGCCTGCTAGGGATAAAAGTACTAGTATTAGGGTGGCGTTTAGCACTGGGGTTTTTGTTCATGAGGTTGTGATCATGGATAGGTTAAGGGCTTTGATTTTGTTAAGGGCTAGGAATACGGCTGATGTTATGATTGTGTATAGGTAGAAGGTAAGTAAGGCCAATTTGGGGCTGTAAACTAGGATGATGGCGATTCAGCCTAAGTGGGAGATGGACGAGAAGGCTAGGATTTTGCGTGTTTGTGTTTGGTTCAGTCCTATTCAGCCTCCTAGTGCTGTTGAGGCTAGGGCCATGGTGGTGAGTAGAGCTGGGTCGAGGGATTTGGATGTTAGTAGGAGCAGGGTTAGTGGGGGGAATTTTATGAGGGTCGAGAGTAGCAGGGCTGTTATTAGTGGCGATCCTTGTAGTACTTCTGGGAATCAGAAGTGAAATGGCACTAGGCCCAGTTTAATAGCGATTGCTGCTGTCAGTAGTAGACAGGAGGTTGGGTGGTTTATTTGTGTGATGTCTCATTGGCCGGTGACTCAGGCATTGGTTATGCTAGAGAATAGGACCAGGGCGGAAGCAGCTGCTTGGGTTAGGAAGTATTTCGTTGCGGCTTCTACTGCTCGTGGGTGGTGGGATTTGGCAATTAGGGGAATGATGGCTAGTGCGTTGATCTCCAGTCCTGTCCAGGCCAGAACTCAGTGGTTGCTGGAAATTGTGATGGTGGTGCCCAAGATGAGGCTGAAGGTTATGATTGGGGTCGCGTAAGGGTTCATTAGTAGAGGAGGGGGTTAAACCATCATTTTCGGGGTATGGGCCCGATAGCTTGATTAGCTGACTCTACTAGAAAATAATATAAGGGAAGTATGGAGAATTTTGATTTCTCTTGTGTGGGTTCAATTCCTACTTTTCTAAGGTCAACAGGAAATGAGAGGGCTGTTATACCTCTATGTTCACTTTATCATAGTGACCCTTTGTAGTTCAGGCACATTTCCTTATGTAAGGAGGTAGGCCTGCATAGCAGATAGGTATGCTGATGTGTCAGAGGCACAGAGCTAGTGTGAGGGGTAGGAAGTTTTTTCATAGTAGGTGCATTAGTTGGTCATATCGGAATCGTGGGTATGAAGCTCGGACCCATAAGAAACCAGAAGATAGTAGGAGGACTTTTGTGGCTAGGATGACGGGGAATAGTTCTGTGGGTGGCCCTAGGGCGCTTGGGTTTAGGAATATGATGGCTGTAAGTGTATTTATTAGCATAATGTTCGCATATTCAGCTAGGAAGAATAAGGCGAAGGGTCCTGCGGCGTATTCAACGTTAAACCCTGAGACTAGCTCAGATTCACCCTCTGTGAGGTCAAAAGGAGCTCGGTTTGTCTCTGCTAGGGTGGATACGTATCATATTATTGCTAGGGGTCATGAGGAGAAAATGAAGTATAGAGGCTCCTGTGCGATGGCAAAGGAGCTGAGTGTGTAGCTTCCGCTTAGTATGATTATTGATAGCAGGATTATGGCCAGTGTCACTTCGTATGAAATGGTCTGTGCTACTGCCCGTAGGGCTCCGATTAGTGCGTATTTTGAGTTCGAGGCTCAGCCTGATCATAGGACTGAGTAGACGGCTAGGCTTGACATGGCTATTAGGAAGAGAACTCCGAGGTTTAGATCTGCTAGGGGAAATGGGAGTGGTAGTGGTGCTCAAGTGGTGAGGGCTAGGACAAGGGCTAGTATTGGTATCAGAATGAATAGAAGTGGGGAAGAGGTAGAGGGTCGGATGGGCTCTTTGGTAAATAGTTTCAGTCCGTCCGCAAATGGTTGAAGTAGGCCAAAAGGCCCGACAACGTTAGGGCCTTTGCGGGATTGTATGTAGCTTAGGATTTTCCGTTCTACTAGGGTTAGGAAGGCTACAGCAATCAGGATTGGGATGATGTATAGGAGGGATATAATGAGGCAGCTTAGTGTTGTTATTTGAATCATGGGTGAAGCTAGGGAGAGGATTTGAACCTCTGGGGAAAGGGCTTAAGCCTTCTGCACTTGCCGGGCTCTGCCACTCTAGCTGGTCCTTTTCTAGGATTGAAAGTGGTGGGGGAAGGCCCTCTTCACGGTTTAGTTGGTTTCACTGCTTAGAGGGGGGGGGGCGTGCTTGTGGTATTGGCCCCACTTTCCCGGTCCTTTCGTACTGGGGAGAGTGTGTCATAGATAGAAACCGACCTGGATTGCTCCGGTCTGAACTCAGATCACGTAGGACTGTTAATCGTTGAACAAACGAACCCTTAATAGCGGCTGCACCATTAGGATGTCCTGATCCAACATCGAGGTCGTAAACCCCCCTGTCGATATGGGCTCTTGAGGGGGATTGCGCTGTTATCCCTGGGGTAGCTTGGTCCATTAATCAATTATATTGGGTCTGGTCACTGTTAGCACTTTGAGGGGTAGCTCTAGGTAAAGAGGTATGGTCTTGTTTTTGGAGGATTTGTTCTCCTCCAAGGTCGCCCCAACCGAAAAATATCGACCAGGCTCTGCGATGGTAGTGGCCCCAGTGGGGTTGATTGAGGATTCGCGGTGGTCGTTGATTTTTAAGTTCCACAGGGTCTTCTCGTCTTATGTTCACATCCCGGCTTTTGCACGGGGAGATCAATTTCACTGATTATCTGTGAGAGACAGTTAAGACCTCGTTTAGCCATTCATACAAGTCTCGATTTATGGGACAATTGATTGCGCTACCTTTGCACGGTTAGGATACCGCGGCCGTTAAACCTAAGTCACCGGGCAGGCATCACCTTCAATACTTGTTTAATTTGCTGAAGGCTATGTTTTTGGTAAACAGTCGGGCCTTATTAATTTGCCGAGTTCCTTTCACAGATTTTAATCGCTCTTATAGGCGCTCCTGAGTCGGGTTAACAGGGTTAGTTAATACGTGGTCTTGTAGGGGTTTTTGTATCTGTCTAGGTCTGTTAATAATGTTTCTATGTAAGCTTGCGCCGTTAGAGGGGTGTGGCCCTGTACATGAGGGGCCTAGGATGATTCCTAGGATTGTTATGAGGATGGCAGCGGTTTTGGTGATAAGGGGTATGGTTATTGGGGGGGTTTTGGTTGGTGTGATGAAAGAGGTAATGATTATTCCTGCTGTAATGCTGCCTAGGGCGAGTCGGGTTAGGGGGGCGGTGATTAGTGGGTTGTTTTCGTTTATTGATACTATTGGGGGGATTCGGGTTTGTCCAGCTTGGACTAGGATGGTTATGCGGATGCTGTAGGTTGCGGTGAATGCTGTGGCTATAAGGGTTAGGAGTAGGGCTCAAGTATTTAGGTATGATGTGTTTAAGCTTTCGATGATGAGGTCTTTTGAGTAGAATCCGGCTAGGAATGGGGTTCCTATCAGCGCCAGGTTTCCGATGGTTAGGCAGGAAGTAGTGACTGGGAGTATTTTCTGTAGGCCTCCTATCTTTCGGATATCTTGTTCTCCGTTTAGGTTGTGGATGATAGACCCTGAGCATAGGAATAGTATGGCTTTAAAGAAGGCATGGGTTGAGATGTGTAGGAAGGCTAGTTGTGGGAGGTTTAGTCCGATAGTGACTATTATTAGTCCTAGTTGGCTGGATGTTGAGAAAGCAATGATTTTTTTGATGTCATTTTGGGTTAGGGCGCATGTGGCAGCGAATAGGGTTGATAGAGCACCTAGGCATAGGCAGGCAGTTAGGGCTGTCTGGTTGGTGGCTAGCAGGGGGTGCATGCGGATGAGCAGGAAGATTCCGGCTACTACTATGGTACTGGAGTGCAGTAGGGCTGATACTGGGGTGGGGCCTTCTATTGCTGCGGGCAGTCATGGGTGGAGTCCAAATTGGGCGGATTTTCCTGCGGCTGCGAGGATTAATCCTATGAGGGGGAGGATTGGGGTTTGGTGGGGGTGTACGGCTTGTTGGATCTCTCAGGTGTTGAATGTTGAAGCTAGTCATGCTATGCTCAGGATCAGTCCGATGTCTCCGATTCGGTTGTAGATTACGGCTCGTAGGGCGGCGGTGTTGGCATCTGCTCGGCCTTGTCATCAGCCGATGAGAAGGAAGGACATGATTCGTACTCCTTCCCAGCCTACGAATAGGAGGAATATGTTGTTTGCGGTTGTTAGGAGGAGTATGGCGACTAGGAATGTCAGTAGGTAGGTGAAAAATTTTGTTACGTATGGCTCTGAGGCCATGTATCATATGGCGAATTGTAGGATTGATCATGTTACAAATAGGGCGATTGGAAGAAATGTTATTGAGTATTGGTCTATTTTTAGGCTCAGGGGGATTTTAAAGTTTATAATGAATTTTCACTCCCAGTGGCAGGTGACAGATTCTACTCCCGAGTAGATGAATGCGGTTGTAGGGGCTAGGCTAATTAGGAATGCGGTTTTAACAGCGCGGGTGGTGGCTTGTGGGGTGTTTTTAAAGTTTTTAAATAGAAATGGCAGGATGATTGGGGTTAGGAGGATTGTCAGCGTGAGTAGTGTGAGGGAGTTGATTAGTAGTGTGGGGTTCACTACTTTTACTTGGATTTGCACCAAGATGGGTGGTTCCTAAGACCAGTGGATTGCTGTTATCCTTTAAAAGTAAGGGGGCTGAGGTTTTAGGCTCAGATGTAAGAGTTAGCAGCTCTTGTTGGTTAAACCCTCCCCTCGGCAGGTAAGAAGGTTTGAACTTCTATTCTTAGAATCACAGTCTAATGTTTGGTTTAAACTATACTTGCATGAGGGGATTCCGGAGATCAGTTCGGGTTTGAGGATTAGGAGGAATATTGGGATAATGTGGAGTGTTATGAGCAGGTGTTCTCGCGTGGTTGAGTTTTGCATAGATGTGATGTGGGAGGGGATTGAGCCTCGTTGGGTCATTAGTAGTATGAATAAGGTGTAGGAGGCGGTTAGTAGGGTTGCGATTCCTGTTAGGATGATCGTGAAGGCAGATCAGTTGAATAAGGTGATTATAATGGTTAGCTCTGCTATGAGGTTTGTTGTTGGGGGTAAGGCTATGTTTGTTAGATTGGCCAGCAATCATCAGGTAGCTATGAGTGGTAGGAGAGGTTGTAGGCCTCGTGTGAGTAGTAGAATTCGGCTGTGCGTACGTTCATAGTTTGTGTTGGCTAGGCAGAATAGTATGGAGGAAGTTAGTCCATGGGAAATTATTAGGATCATTGCCCCTGAGAATGATCAGTGGGTTTGGATTATTCCTGCGGCGATAACTAGGCCTATGTGGCTAACGGATGAATAAGCGATTAGTGATTTTAGGTCTGTCTGTCGTAGGCAGATTGAGCTAGTCATTAGGGCGCCTCATAGGGCCAGGGTTAGGAAGGGGTAGTGCAGGAGGTTGGACAGTGGGCCCATAAATAGAGTGACTCGTATAATTCCGTATCCTCCTAGCTTTAGTAGTAGGGCGGCGAGGAGTATTGAGCCTGCGATGGGTGCTTCTACGTGGGCTTTTGGCAGTCAGAGGTGTAGGCCGTATAGTGGGGCTTTTACTATGAATGCTATGAGCAGTGCTAGACCTGATAGTATTCCTGTCCATGAGGTGGATAGGGTTGGGTGGGTTAGTTGTAGGGTTGGCAGGTGCAGGGTGCCAATTTTCACGTATAGGTGTATGATTGTGATTAGCAGGGGTAGAGAGCTTACTGGCGTGTAGAATAGCAGGTAGATGCCAGCGCTTAGGCGTTCTGGTTGGTTCCCCCATCGGGTGATTAAGATTAGGGTGGGAATGAGGGTTGCTTCAAATGAGATGTAAAATAGTGCTAGTTCTGTGGTGGAAAAGGCTAGTAGGATGAATGGCTGGACTGCGACTAAGGTTGAGATAAAGATTCGTTTGCGTTGTAGGGGTTCTTGTTGCAGGTGGTTTTGGCTTGCTATGATTATGAGTGGGAGTAGTCAGCAGGATAGTACTAGGAGGGGGGATGAGATTTGGTCAATTCCTGTTCAGTTGGATAAAAATTTGTAGGGGTAGTAGGTTGGGATTAATCACTGTAGGCTTAGGGCAGCGATTAGGAGGCTGTATAAGGTGGTGTTAGTCCATAGAAATTTTGGTGGAGACAGCAGGGCTGTTGGAAGAAGTATGATTGTGGGTAGGATGATTTTTAGCATTGCAGGAGGTTTAGGTTGTGTAGATGGTCGGAGCCATGTGTGCGGGTGGAGGCTACTAGGATGGCCAGGCCTGTGCCCGCCTCACACGCTGAGAAGGTTAGCATGAGAATTGGTACCATGGTGAATGAGGAGACTTGGTTTTCGATGGATCATATTGATAGGCCTACGAATATCGATAATATTATGCTTTCAAGGCATAGTAGGGCGGATACTAGGTGGGTTCGGTGGAAGGCTAGTCCTAGTCCGCTGAAAATGAAGGCTGAGTAGAAGCTTAAATGTAGGGGCGACATAAGAAAGTTACAGGGTTGGCTGTAATCTGCTGGGTCGAAACCAGCTATCTTTTTGGTTAGACTAACTTTCTGTTGTTCTGCTCATTCTAGGCCCCCTTGAATTCACTCGTAGGCCAGTCCGAGTGTTAGGAGAAGGAGGATCACTACAGTTCAGGTGAGGGTCATTAGGGGGGATTGGAGTTGGACGGCTCATGGCAGGGGGAGTAGGAGGGCGATTTCTAGGTCGAATAGGACGAACAGGATGGCTACTGAGGAAGAATCGGACTGAGAATGGTAATCGAGCAGATCCAAGTGGGTCAAATCCACATTCGTACGGTGAGAGTTTCTCTGAGTCGGGGTTTATTTGGGCGAGTCAGAAGTTTAATGCGGTTAGGGCGGCGCTTAGGATTGATGATAGGGCGAATATGAACATGAGTGCGTTCATTGCTCTCCTCTGGGTTTATACCAGATTCTAGAGATTGGAAGTCAATTGTAATTAATATACTAGAAGAGCAAGATCCTCATCAGTAGATGGTTATGTAGAGGAATAGTCAGATGATGTCTACGAAGTGTCAGTATCAGGCTGCTGCCTCGAATCCGAAGTGGTGGTCTGATGTAAAGTGGAACTTGATCAGTCGGAAGAGGCAGACGGTCAGGAAGGAGGACCCGATGATTACGTGGAGTCCGTGGAATCCAGTGGCAACGAAGAAGGTAGATCCGTAGACGCTATCGGCGATTGAGAATGGGGCTTCGTGGTATTCTATTGCTTGTAGGGCTGTGAAGTAGAATCCCAGGAGGATCGTTAGGGTTAGGGCGTGGATGGCGTGTTTTCGGTTTCCTTCTGTGATGCTGTGATGGGCTCACGTTACGGTAACGCCTGAGGCTAGTAGGATGGCTGTGTTTAGTAGGGGGACTTCTATCGGGTTGAGTGGTTTAATTCCTGTTGGGGGTCATTGGCCTCCTAGTTCTGGGGTTGGGGCCAGGCTCGAGTGGAAGAACGCTCAGAAGAACCCTAAGAAGAAGAATGCTTCGGATGTGATGAAAAGGATTATGCCGTATCGTAGGCCTTTTTGGACTGTGGGAGTGTGATGGCCTTGGAAGGTGCTTTCTCGTACAATGTCTCGTCATCATTGGAGTATTACTAGGAGTATTGAGATGAGGCCTAGGGTTAGTAGTATGGATGAGTTGTAGTGGAATCACATGATTAATCCTGAGGTTGTGAGTAGGGCGGCGGCTGCCCCGAAGATTGGTCAAGGGCTTGGGTCAACTATGTGGTATGAGTGTGCTTGGTGTGCCATTAGATGTTTTCTTGTAAGTATAGGCTTAGAAGGAGCACGAAGACGTAGGCCTGGATTATGGCTACTGCTACTTCTAGGATGGTTAGGAGTAGTAGGATGATTATTGTTAGGATGGATACTGCAGGAAGGGTGGGTATTAATGCAATGGAGGCTGTAGAGATGAGTTGGATGAGTAAGTGTCCTGCTGTAAGGTTGGCTGTAAGGCGGACTCCGAGGGCTAGGGGGCGGATTAGTAGGCTGGTTGTTTCGATCAGGATTAGTGCGGGGATTAGGGGTGTAGGGGTACCTTCGGGTAATAGGTGGGCTAAAGAGGCTGATGGTTGGTTTCGTAGGCCTGTTAGTAGTGTGGCGAGCCATAGTGGGAAGGCTAGGGCTATGTTCATAGATAGTTGGGTGGTTGGGGTGAATGTATATGGAAGGAGGCCTAGAAGGTTGATTGTAAGAAGTATGATTATTAGGGATGTAAATATTATGGCTCATTTGTGGCCATTTTTGTTGAGTGGGACTATTAGTTGTTTTGTGATTAGGTGAAGGAGTCATGTTTGGATAGTAGAAAGGCGGTTGTTGATTCATCGGTTGTTTGGGGACGGGAATAGTAGGGCTGGGAAGAGTAGGGATAGTAGGATTAAGGGGATGCCGAATAGATTGGGGCTGGAAAATTGGTCAAAGAAGCTTAGGTTCATGGTCAGGATCATGGTGTGGGTTTGGTAGTGAGGGAGGTCTTATTTGATGGGGGGTTGGTTGTGGTGAAGGCTAGTAGTTTTGGTTGGATGAGGAGTGCTAGGGTTAATCAGGTTATAATTATGATTGAAAATCATGGTGCGGGGTTAAGCTGTGGCATATCATTAAGGAGGGGGAAGTCCCTCTTTGGCTAGCTTAAAAGGCGAGTGCTGTTGCATAGCTTCTTAATGATTAGGATGATGATAGAAGGGACGATCAGGCCTCGAAATGTGGGAGTGGGGTTGATTCTACTACAATGGGTATGTAGCTGTGATTAGCCCCGCAAATTTCTGAGCATTGTCCGTAAAAAATCCCAGGCCGGGTGGTAATGAATGAAGTTTGGTTTAGTCGGCCTGGGATTGCGTCTGTTTTAACTCCGAGCGTTGGGACTGCTCAGGAGTGGAGTACGTCTCCTGCAGTAATGATCACGCGGATGGGGGATTCTATTGGGATAACTACGCGGTGGTCAACTTCTAGCAGTCGGAAGTGGCCGTTGGGTAAGTCTGGGGTGGGCACTATGTAGGAGTCGAAGGATAGGTCTTTGAGGTCTGTGTATTCGTAGCTTCAGTATCATTGGTGGCCGATGGCTTTTAGGGTGAGGTCTGGTTCATCGATTTTGTCCATTATGTAGAGGATTTGTAGGGATGGGAGGGCGAGGAGTACCAGGACGATAGCAGGTAGGATTGTCCAGATCAGCTCTACTTCTTGGGCGTCTACAGCATTGGACGAGAGTTTTTCTGTTAGTATGTGGGCTAAAAGGTAGAGAACTAGGCTGCAGATAGCTAGGGCAACGATTAGGGCGTGGTCGTGGAATTCAACGAGTTCTTCTATGATGGGTGATGAGGCGTCTTGGAATCCTAGTTGGGAGTGGTTGGCCACATGAGATGTACAGGATTTTTACCTGTGATTTAGTCTTGACAAGGCTATGTAATTGGTTTACTAACGTCTCATAAGAAAGAAGCATGAGCGGTGAATGCAGTTGGCTTGAAACCAGCATGTGAGGGTTCGATTCCTTCCTTTCTTGTACTTGGACGAAGGCCGGTTCCTCGAAAGTATGGTATGGGGGAGGGCAGCCGTGGATTCATTCAACGTTTGTGGTAGTTAGTTCTGGTTGTAGGACTTTTCGTTTGGCCGAAAAGGCTTCTCAGATGATGAATATTAGTATGATTACGGCTACTATTGAGATTAGGGAGCCGATGGAGGAAATGGTGTTTCATAGTGTGTAGGCGTCGGGATAGTCCGAGTATCGTCGGGGTATTCCTGCTAGGCCTAGGAAGTGCTGGGGGAAGAACGTTAGGTTTACTCCTGTAAATATTACCCCGAAGTGGGCTTTTGCTCATGTTTGGTGTAGGGTAAACCCAGTGAGTAGTGGGAATCAGTGAGTAAATCCTGCTAGAATGGCAAAGACGGCGCCTATGGATAGGACGTAGTGGAAGTGGGCAACTACGTAGTACGTGTCGTGCAGGGCGATGTCTAGGGAAGAGTTTGCAAGAACGATTCCTGTTAATCCTCCGATGGTAAATAGGAAGATAAATCCTAGAGCTCATAGTATTGGGGGGGTCTCATTTGATTGTTCCTCCGTGCAGGGTGGCTAGTCAGCTAAATACTTTGATTCCGGTAGGGATGGCAATGATTATAGTGGCTGATGTAAAGTAGGCTCGGGTATCAACGTCTATTCCTACTGTAAACATGTGGTGAGCTCAGACGATGAATCCTAGGAAGCTGATGGATAGTATGGCTCAGACTATTCCCATGTAGCCGAAGGGCTCCTTTTTGCCTGAGTAGTACGTGACTACGTGTGAGATGATTCCAAACCCCGGTAGGATCAGAATATAGACTTCTGGGTGTCCGAAGAATCAGAATAGGTGTTGGTACAGGATTGGGTCTCCTCCTCCAGCGGGGTCGAAGAATGTGGTGTTTAGGTTTCGATCAGTTAGTAATATTGTAATACCGGCGGCGAGTACGGGGAGTGATAGAAGGAGTAGGATGGCGGTAATTAGTACGGATCAGACAAATAGTGGGGTTTGGTATTGTGAGAGTGCGGGGGGTTTTATGTTGATGGCTGTGGTGATAAAGTTGATGGCCCCAAGGATGGAGGAGATACCGGCTAAGTGGAGTGAGAAGATAGCCAGGTCTACTGAAGCTCCGGCGTGGGCAAGGTTACCTGCTAGGGGAGGGTAGACAGTTCAGCCTGTGCCGGCGCCAGCTTCTACAGTGGATGAGGCTAGTAGGAGGAGGAATGATGGAGGGAGGAGTCAAAAGCTTATGTTGTTTATTCGCGGGAATGCTATGTCGGGGGCACCGATTATGAGGGGGACTAATCAGTTGCCGAATCCTCCGATCATGATGGGTATGACTATAAAGAAGATTATTACAAAGGCGTGAGCGGTAACGATTACATTGTAAATTTGGTCGTCGCCTAGGAGAGTTCCTGGTTGTCCTAGTTCTGCGCGGATTAATAGGCTGAGTGCGGTGCCGACTATTCCTGCTCATGCCCCGAAGATGAGGTACAGGGTGCCAATATCCTTATGGTTAGTGGAAAATAGTCATCGGTTGATGAAGGTGACGGGTAAGATGGCTGAGTGTTGAAGCGTTAGGCTGTAGTCCTTTTTACAGAGGTTTAATTCCTCTTCTTATCGGCTCTGTAGTGAAATTCATGTTGAGTTGCAAGCTCATCGATGCGCACTAGGGTGCGTCAGGGTCTTTGTAGGCAGAAGCCAATTGGTTTAGGCATTTAGCTGTTAACTAGAGTTTTGTGGGATCGAAGCCCATCTGTCTAGGGAGGCTTTAGCTTAATTAAAGCGTCTGACTTGCATTCAGAAGATACAGGTTAATATTCTGTAAGTCTTAATGTGCAGAAACTAAGAGGGTTTAACTCTTATTTAAGGCTTTGAAGGCCTTCGGTTTGGGGTGTTATCCTAAGTTTCTAGACAATGGCATGTATTATTGGGGACAGGGGAAGTAAGAGGATTGATAGTGAGGCAAGGACCGCAGTAGGTGTGCTTGGGGCTTTGCTAGTGTATCATTGTTTTATGTGGTTAGAGGAGTTGGGGGGAAGGGTAATTGTTGAGTGGTATGCGAGGCGTAGGTAGAAGAAGAGGCTGAGCAGTGATAGCATGGCAATTGCCATGGCTGCTGGTGTTATTTCCTGTTTAGTTAGTTCTTGGATGATAAGTCACTTTGGTATAAAGCCTGTTAATGGGGGGAGGCCTGCTAGGGATAAAAGTACTAGTATTAGGGTGGCGTTTAGCACTGGGGTTTTTGTTCATGAGGTTGTGATCATGGATAGGTTAAGGGCTTTGATTTTGTTAAGGGCTAGGAATACGGCTGATGTTATGATTGTGTATAGGTAGAAGGTAAGTAAGGCCAATTTGGGGCTGTAAACTAGGATGATGGCGATTCAGCCTAAGTGGGAGATGGACGAGAAGGCTAGGATTTTGCGTGTTTGTGTTTGGTTCAGTCCTATTCAGCCTCCTAGTGCTGTTGAGGCTAGGGCCATGGCGGTGAGTAGAGCTGGGTCGAGGGATTTGGATGTTAGTAGGAGCAGGGTTAGTGGGGGGAATTTTATGAGGGTCGAGAGTAGCAGGGCTGTTATTAGTGGCGATCCTTGTAGTACTTCTGGGAATCAGAAGTGAAATGGCACTAGGCCCAGTTTAATAGCGATTGCTGCTGTCAGTAGTAGACAGGAGGTTGGGTGGTTTATTTGTGTGATGTCTCATTGGCCGGTGACTCAGGCATTGGTTATGCTAGAGAATAGGACCAGGGCGGAAGCAGCTGCTTGGGTTAGGAAGTATTTCGTTGCGGCTTCTACTGCTCGTGGGTGGTGGGATTTGGCAATTAGGGGAATGATGGCTAGTGCGTTGATCTCCAGTCCTGTCCAGGCCAGAACTCAGTGGTTGCTGGAAATTGTGATTGTGGTGCCCAAGATGAGGCTGAAGGTTATGATTGGGGTCGCGTAAGGGTTCATTAGTAGAGGAGGGGGTTAAACCATCATTTTCGGGGTATGGGCCCGATAGCTTGATTAGCTGACTCTACTAGAAAATAATATAAGGGAAGTATGGAGAATTTTGATTTCTCTTGTGTGGGTTCAATTCCTACTTTTCTAAGGTCAACAGGAAATGAGAGGGCTGTTATACCTCTATGTTCACTTTATCATAGTGACCCTTTGTAGTTCAGGCACATTTCCTTATGTAAGGAGGTAGGCCTGCATAGCAGATAGGTATGCTGATGTGTCAGAGGCACAGAGCTAGTGTGAGGGGTAGGAAGTTTTTTCATAGTAGGTGCATTAGTTGGTCATATCGGAATCGTGGGTATGAAGCTCGGACCCATAAGAAACCAGAAGATAGTAGGAGGACTTTTGTGGCTAGGATGACGGGGAATAGTTCTGTGGGTGGCCCTAGGGCGCTTGGGTTTAGGAATATGATGGCTGTAAGTGTATTTATTAGCATAATGTTCGCATATTCAGCTAGGAAGAATAAGGCGAAGGGTCCTGCGGCGTATTCAACGTTAAACCCTGAGACTAGCTCAGATTCACCCTCTGTGAGGTCAAAAGGAGCTCGGTTTGTCTCTGCTAGGGTGGATACGTATCATATTATTGCTAGGGGTCATGAGGAGAAAATGAAGTATAGAGGCTCCTGTGCGACGGCAAAGGAGCTGAGTGTGTAGCTTCCGCTTAGTATGATTATTGATAGCAGGATTATGGCCAGTGTCACTTCGTATGAAATGGTCTGTGCTACTGCCCGTAGGGCTCCGATTAGTGCGTATTTTGAGTTCGAGGCTCAGCCTGATCATAGGACTGAGTAGACGGCTAGGCTTGACATGGCTATTAGGAAGAGAACTCCGAGGTTTAGATCTGCTAGGGGAAATGGGAGTGGTAGTGGTGCTCAAGTGGTGAGGGCTAGGACAAGGGCTAGTATTGGTATCAGAATGAATAGAAGTGGGGAAGAGGTAGAGGGTCGGATGGGCTCTTTGGTAAATAGTTTCAGTCCGTCCGCAAATGGTTGAAGTAGGCCAAAAGGCCCGACAACGTTAGGGCCTTTGCGGGATTGTATGTAGCTTAGGATTTTCCGTTCTACTAGGGTTAGGAAGGCTACGGCAATCAGGATTGGGATGATGTATAGGAGGGATATAATGAGGCAGCTTAGTGTTGTTATTTGAATCATGGGTGAAGCTAGGGAGAGGATTTGAACCTCTGGGGAAAGGGCTTAAGCCTTCTGCACTTGCCGGGCTCTGCCACTCTAGCTGGTCCTTTTCTAGGACTGAAAGTGGTGGGGGAAGGCCCTCTTCACGGTTTAGTTGGTTTCACTGCTTAGAGGGGGGGGGGCGTGCTTGTGGTATTGGCCCCACTTTCCCGGTCCTTTCGTACTGGGGAGAGTGTGTCATAGATAGAAACCGACCTGGATTGCTCCGGTCTGAACTCAGATCACGTAGGACTGTTAATCGTTGAACAAACGAACCCTTAATAGCGGCTGCACCATTAGGATGTCCTGATCCAACATCGAGGTCGTAAACCCCCCTGTCGATATGGGCTCTTGAGGGGGATTGCGCTGTTATCCCTGGGGTAGCTTGGTCCATTAATCAATTATATTGGGTCTGGTCACTGTTAGCACTTTGAGGGGTAGCTCTAGGTAAAGAGGTATGGTCTTGTTTTTGGAGGATTTGTTCTCCTCCAAGGTCGCCCCAACCGAAAAATATCGACCAGGCTCTGCGATGGTAGTGGCCCCAGTGGGGTTGATTGAGGATTCGCGGTGGTCATTGATTTTTAAGTTCCACAGGGTCTTCTCGTCTTATGTTCACATCCCCGCTTTTGCACGGGGAGATCAATTTCACTGATTATCTGTGAGAGACAGTTAAGACCTCGTTTAGCCATTCATACAAGTCTCGATTTATGGGACAATTGATTGCGCTACCTTTGCACGGTTAGGATACCGCGGCCGTTAAACCTAAGTCACCGGGCAGGCATCACCTTCAATACTTGTTTAATTTGCTGAAGGCTATGTTTTTGGTAAACAGTCGGGCCTTATTAATTTGCCGAGTTCCTTTCACAGAGGAACTTTCCCTAATCGACCTACCCGCCCCCTCCAACATCTCTGCCTGATGAAACTTCGGCTCCCTTCTAGCCATCTGCTTAGCCACACAAATCCTAACAGGCCTGCTACTAGCCATACACTACACCGCAGACACTTCACTCGCCTTCTCCTCAGTAGCTCACACATGCCGAGACGTCCAGTACGGATGGCTCATCCGCAACCTCCACGCCAACGGTGCTTCGCTCTTCTTTATCTGCATCTACTTACACATCGGACGAGGCCTCTACTACGGCTCCTACCTATACAAAGAAACCTGAAACACAGGAGTAATCCTCCTACTCACCCTAATAGCAACTGCCTTCGTAGGGTATGTCCTACCATGAGGACAAATGTCATTCTGAGGGGCCACCGTAATCACCAACCTATTCTCAGCCATCCCGTACATTGGGCAAACTCTAGTAGAATGAGCCTGAGGAGGATTCTCAGTAGACAATCCAACCTTAACCCGATTCTTCGCCATCCACTTCCTACTGCCCTTCCTAATTGCAGGAATCACCCTAGTCCACCTAACCTTCCTACACGAATCAGGCTCAAATAACCCACTAGGAATCGTATCAGACTGCGACAAAATCCCATTCCACCCATACTTCTCCATTAAAGACAGCTTAGGGCTTACCCTAATAATCACCCCTCTAATAGCACTAGCCCTATTTTCACAGAACCTCCTGGTTCTTGGAATCCTAGTTGGGAGTGGTTGGCCACATGAGATGTACAGGATTTTTACCTGTGATTTAGTCTTGACAAGGTTATGTAATTGGTTTACTAACGTCTCATAAGAAAGAAGCATGAGCGGTTAATGCAGTTGGCTTGAAACCCATCCCCAGTGGTGCAAGTGCACTCTCTGAACTCACTGCAGTGCATCCCCAGTGGTGCCAGTGCACTCTGTGGACTCACTGTACTGCATCCCCAGTGGTGCCAGTGCACTCTGTGGGCTCACTGCTGTGCATCCCCATTGGTGCCAGTGCACTCTCTGGACTCACTGCACTGCATCCCCAGTGGTGCCAGTGCACTCTCTGGACTCACTGCAGTGCATCCCCAGTGGAGCCCGTGCACTCTCTGGACTCACTGAAGTGCATCCCCAGTGGTGCCAGTGCACTCTCTGGACTCACTGCACTGCATCCCCAGTGGTGCCAGTGCACTCTGTGGACTCACTGTACTGCATCCCCAGTGGTGCCAGTGCACTCTCTGGACTCACTGAAGTGCATTCTCAGTGGTGCCAGTGCACTCTCTGGACTCACTGCAGTGCATCCCCAGTGGTGCCAGTACACTCACTGGACTGACTGCACTTCATCCCCAGTGGTGCTAGTGCACTCTCTGGACTCACTGCACTGCATCGCCAGTGGTGCCAGAGCACTCTCTGGACTCACTGCAGTGCATCCCCAGTGGTGCCAGTGCACTCTCTGGACTCACTGTACTGCATCCCCAGTGGTGCCAGTGCACTCTGTGGGCTCACTGCTGTGCATCCCCATTGGTGCCAGTGCACTCTCTGGACTCACTGCACTGCATCGCCAGTGGTGCCAGTGCACTCTCTCGAGTCACTGCACTACATCCCCAGTGGTGCCAGTGCACTCACTGGACTCACTGTACTGCATCATCAGTGGTGCCAGTGCACTCTCTGGACTCACTGCAGTGCATCCCCAGTGGTGCCAGTGCACTCTCTGGACTCACTGCACTGCATCCCCAGTGGTGCCAGTGCACTCACTGGACTCACTATACTGCATCACCAGTGGTGCCAGTGCACTCTCTGGACTCACTGCACTGCATCCCCAGTGTTGCCAGTGCATTCACTGGACTCACTGTACTGCATCTCCAGTGGTGCCAGTGCACTCACTGGGCTCACTGCACTGCATCCCCAGTGGTGCCAGTGCACTCTCTGGACTCACTGCAGTGCATCCCCACTGGTGCCAGTGGACTCACTGGATTCACTGCACTACATTCCCAGTGGTGCTAGTTCTCTCTCTGGACTCACTGCAGTGCATCCCCAGTGGTGCCAGTGCACTCTTTGGACTCACTGAAGTGCATTCTCAGTGGTGCCAGTGCACTCTCTGGACTCACTGCACTGCATCCCCAGTGGTGCCAGTGCGCTCTCTGGACTCACTGAAGTGCATTCTCAGTGGTGCCAGTGCACTCTCTGGACTCACTGCAGTGCATCCCCAGTGGTGCCAGTACACTCTCTGGACTCACTGCACTGCATCCCCAGTGGTGCTAGTGCAATCTGTGGACTCACTGCAGTGCATCCCCAGTGGTGCCAGTGCACTCTCTGGACTCACTGAAAGGCATTCTCAGTGGTGCCAGTGCACTCTCTGGACTCACTGCAGTGCATCACCAGTGGTCCAGTGCACTCTCTGGACTCACCGTACCGCATCCCCAGTGGTGCCAGTGCACTCTCTGGAGTAACTGCAGTGCATCACCAGTGGTGCCAGTGCACTCTCTGGACTCACTGCACTGCATCCCCAGTGGTGCCAGTGCACTCTCTGGACTCACTGCACTGCATCCCCAGTGGTGCCAGAGCACTCTCTGGACTCACTGCACTGCATCCCCAGTGCTGCCTGTGCACTCTCTGGAGTGACTGCACTGCATCCCCAGAGGTGCCACTGCACTCTCTGGACTCACTGCACTGCATCCCCAGTGGTGCCAGTGCACTCCCTGCACTCACTGCACTGCATCCCCAGTGGTGCCAGTGCACTCACTGGACTCACTGCAGTGCATTCCCTCTGGTGCCAGTGCACTCTCTGGACTCACTGCACTGCATCCCCAGTGGTGCCAGTGCACTCTCTGGACTCACTGCAGTGCATCCCCAGTGGTGCCAGTGCACTCTCTGGACTCACTGCACTGCATCCCCAGTGGTGCCAGTGCACTCTCTGGACTCACTGAAGTGCATCCCCCGTGGTGCCAGTGCGATCTCTGGACTCACTGCACTGCATTCCCAGTGGTGCCAGTGCACACTCTGGACTCACTGCACTGCATCCCCAGTGGTGCCAGTGCACTCTCTGGACTCACTGCAGTGCATCCCCAGTTTTGCCAGTGCACTCTCTGGACTCACTGCACTGCATACCCAGTGGTGCCAGTGCACTCTCTGGACTCACTGCAGTGCATCCCCAGTGGAGCCAGTGCACTCTCTGGACTCACTGCACTGCATCCCCAGTGGTGCCAGTGCACTCTGTGGACTCACTGCAGTGCATCCCCAGTGGAGCCCGTGCACTCTCTGGACTCACTGAAGTGCATCCCCAGTGGTGCCAGTGCACTCTCTGGACTCACTGCACTGCATCCCCAGTGGTGCCAGTGCACTCTGTGGACTCACTGCAGTGCATCCCCAGTGGTGCCAGTGCACTCTCTGGACTCACTGAAGTGCATTCTCAGTGGTGCCAGTGCACTCTCTGGACTCACTGCAGTGCATCCCCAGTGGTGCCAGTACACTCACTGGACTGACTGCACTGCATCCCCAGTGGTGCTAGTGCACTCTCTGGACTCACTGCACTGCATCCCCAGTGGTGCCAGAGCACTCTCTGGACTCACTGCAGTGCATCCCCAGTGGTGCCAGTGCACTCTGTGGACTCACTGTACTGCATCCCCAGTGGTGCCAGTGCACTCTGTGGGCTCACTGCTGTGCATCCCCATTGGTGCCAGTGCACTCTCTGGACTCACTGCACTGCATCCCCAGTGGTGCCAGTGCACTCTCTGGACTCACTGCACCGCATCCCCAGTGGAGCCCGTGCACTCTCTGGACTCACTGAAGTGCATCCCCAGTGGTGCCAGTGCACTCTCTGGACTCACTGCACTGCATCCCCAGTGGTGCCAGTGCACTCTGTGGACTCACTGCAGTGCATCCCCAGTGGTGCCAGTGCACTCTCTGGACTCACTGAACTGCATTCTCAGTGGTGCCAGTGCACTCTCTGGACTCACTGCACTGCATCCCCAGTGGTGCCAGTACACTCACTGGACTGACTGCACTGCATCCCCAGTGGTGCTAGTGCACTCTCTGGACTCACTGCACTGCATCGCCAGTGGTGCCAGAGCACTCTCTGGACTCACTGCAGTGCATCCCCAGTGGTGCCAGTGCACTCTGTGGGCTCACTGCTGTGCATCCCCATTGGTGCCAGTGCACTCTCTGGACTCACTGCAGTGCATCCCCAGTGGTGCCAGTGCACTCTCTGGACTCACTGAACTGCATCCCCAGTGGTGCAAGTGCACTCTCTGGACTCACTGCACTGCATCCCAAGTGGTGCCAATACACTCTCTGGACTCACTGCAGTGCATCCCCAGTGGTGCCAGTACACTCACTGGACTCACTGCACTGCATCCCCAGTGGTGCCAGTGCAGTCTCTGCACTCACTGAATTGCATCCCCACTGGTGCCAGTGCAGTCTCTGCACTCACTGAAGTGCATCCCCAGTGGTGCCAGTGAACTCTCTGGACTCACTGCAGTGCATCCCCAGTGGTGCCAGTGCACTCTCTGGACTCACTGCACTGCATCCCCAGTGGTGCCAGTGCACTCTCTGGACTCACTGCACTGCATCCCCAGTGGTGCCAGTGCACTCTGTGGACTCACTGAAGTGCATCCCCATTGGTGCCAGTGCACTCTCTGGACTCACTGCACTGCATCTCCAATGATGCCAGTGCACTCTCTGGACTCACTGCACTGCATCCCCAGTGGTGCCAATGCACTCTCTGGACTCACTGCTGTGCATCCCCAGTGGTGCCAGTGCACTCTTTGGACTCACTGCACTGCATCTCCAATGGTGCCAGTGCACTCTCTGGACTCACTGCACTGCATCCCCAGTGGAGCCAGTGCACTCTGTGGACTCACTGAAGTGCATCCCCATTGGTGCCAGTGCACTCTCTGGACTCACTGCACTGCATCTCCAATGATGCCAGTGCACTCTCTGGACTCACTGCACTGCATCCCCAGTGGTGCCAATGCACTCTCTGGACTCACTGCTGTGCATCCCCAGTGGTGCCAGTGCACTCTTTGGACTCACTGCACTGCATCTCCAATGGTGCCAATGCACTCTCTGGACTCACTGTACTGCATCCCCAGTGGTGCCAGTGCACTCTCTTGACTCACTGCACTGCATCCCCAGTGGTGCCAGTGCACTCACTGGATTCACTGCACTGCATCCCCAGTGGTGCTAGTGCACTCTCTGGACTCACTGAAGTGCATTCTCAGTGGTGCCAGTGCACTCTCTGGACTCACTGCACTGCATCCCCAGTGGTGCCAGTGCACTCTCTGGACTCACTGCACTGCATCCCCAGTGGTGCCAGTGCACTCTCTGGACTCACTGCAGTGCATCCCCAGTGGTGCCAGTGCACTCTCTGGACTCACTGCACTGCATCCCCAGTGGTACCAGTGCACTCTGTGGACTCACTGCAGTGCATCCCCAGTGCTGCCAGTGCACTCTCTGGACTCACTGCAGTGCAACCCCACTGGTGCCAGTGCAATCTCTGGACTCACTGCACTGCTTCCCCAGTGGTGCCAGTGCACTCACTGGACTCACTGCAGTGCATCCCCAGTGGTGCCAGTGCAGTCTCTGGGCTCACTGCAGTGCATCCCCAGTGCTGCCAGTGCACTCTCTGGACTCACTGCGCTGCATCCCCAGTGGTGCCAGTGCGCTCTCTGGAGTCACAGCACTGCATCCCCAGTGGTGCCAGTGAAATCTCTGGACTCACTGCACTGCATACCCAGTGGTGCCAGTGCACTCTCTGGACTCACTGAAGTGCATTCTCAGTGATGCCAGTGCACTCTCTGGACTCACTGCACTGCATCCCCGGTGGTGCCAGTACAGTCTCTGGAGTAACTGCACTGCATCCCCACTGGTACCAAAGCACTCTCTGGACTCCCAGCACCGCATCCCCAGTGGTGCCAGTGCACTCTCTGGACTCACTGCACTGCATCCCCAGTGGTGCCAGTGCACTCTCTGGACTCACTGCACTGCATCCCCAGTGGTGCCAGTGCACTCTCTGGACTCACTGCAGTGCATCCCCAGTGGTGCCACTGCACTCTCTGGACTCACTGCAGTGCATCCCCAGTGGTGCCAGTGCACTCTCTGGACTCACTGAAGTGCATTCTCAGTGGTGCCAGTGCACTCTCTGGACTCACTGCAGTGCATCCCCAGTGGTGCCAGTACACTCACTGGACTCACTGCACTGCATCCCCAGTGGTGCCAGTGCACTCTCTGGACTCACTGCAGTGCATCTCCAGTGGTGCCAGTGCACTCACTGGACTGACTGCAGTGCATCCCCACTGGTGCCAGTGCACTCTATGGGCTCACTGCAGTGCATCCCCAGTGGTGCCACTGCACTCTCTGGACTCACTGCACTGCATCCCCGGTGGTGCCAGTACAGTCTCTGGAGTAACTGCACTGCATCCCCACTGGTACCAAAGCACTCTCTGGACTCCCAGCACCGCATCCCCAGTGGTGCCAGTGCACTCTCTGGACTCACTGCACTGCATCCCCAGTGGTGCCAGTGCACTCTCTGGACTCACTGCACTGCATCCCCAGTGGTGCCAGTGCACTCTCTGGACTCACTGAACTGCATCCCCAGTGGTGCCAGTGCACTCTCTGGACTCACTGCACTGCATCCCCAGTGCTGCCAGTGCACTCTCTGGACTCACTGCACTGCATCCCCAGTGGTGCCACTGCACTCTCTGGACTCACTGCACTGCTTCCCCAGTGGTGCCAGTGCACTGTCTGGACTCACTGCACTGCATCCCCAGTGGTGCCAGTGCGCTCTGTGGACTCACTGCAGTGCATCCCCAGTGGTGCCAGTGCACTCTCTGGAGTCACTGCACTGCATCCCCATTGGTGCCAGTGCACTCTCTGGACTCACTGCACTGCATCCCCAGTGGTTCCAGCGCACTCTCTGGACTCACTGCACTGCATCCCCAGTAGTGCTAGTGCACTCTGTGGACTCACTGCAGTGCATCCCCAGTGGTGCCAGTGCACTCTCTGGACTCACTGCAGTGCATCTCCAGTGGTGCCAGTACACTCTCTGGACTCACTGCAGTGCATCCCCAGTGGTGCCAGTGCACTCTCTGGACTCACTGCAGTGCATCCCCAGTGGAGCCAGTGCACTCTCTGGACTCACTGCAGTGCATCCGCAGTGGTGCCATTGCACTCTCTGGACTCACTGCACTGCATCCCCAGTGGTGCCAGTGCACTCTCTGGACTCACTGCACTGCATCCCCAGTGCTGCCAGTGCACTCTCTTGAGTCACTGCACTGCATCCCCTGTGGTGCAAGAGCACTCTCTGGACTCACAGCAGTGCATCACCAGTGGTGCCAGTGCACTCTCTGGACTCACTGCACTGCATCCCCAGTGGTGCCAGTGCACTCTCTGGACTCACTGCACTGCATCCCCAGTGGTGCTAGTGCACTGTGTGGACTCACTGTACTGCATCCCCAGTGGTGCCAGTGCAATCTCTGGACTCACTGCAGTGCATCCCCAGTGGTGCCAGTGCACTCTCTGGACTCACTGAAGTGCATTCTCAGTGGTGCCAGTGCACTCTCTGGACTCACTGCACTGCATCCCCAGTAGTGACAGTGCACTCTCTGGACTCACTGCAGTGCATCCCCAGTGGTGCCAGTGCACTCTCTGGACTCACTGCACTGCTTCCCCAGTGGTGCCAGTGCACTCTCTGGACTCACTGCAGTGCATCCCCAGTGGTGCCAGTGCGCTCTCTGGAGTCACAGCACTGCATCCCTAGTGGTGCCAGTGCAATCTCTGGACTCCCAGCACCGCATCCCCAGTGGTGCCAGTGCACTCTCTGGACTCACTGCACTGCATCCCCAGTGGTGCCAGTGCACTCTCTGGACTCACTGCACTGCATCCCCAGTGGTGCCAGTGCACTCTCTGGACTCACTGCAGTGCATCCCCAGTGGTGCCACTGCACTCTCTGGACTCACTGCACTGCATCCCCACTGGTGCCAGTGCACTCTCTGGACTCACTGAAGTGCATTCTCAGTGGTGCCAGTGCACTCTCTGGACTCACTGCAGTGCATCCCCAGTGGTGCCAGTACACTCACTGGACTCACTGCACTGCATCCCCACTGGTGCCAGTGCACTCTCTGGGCTCACTGCAGTGCATCCCCAGTGGTGCCACTGCACTCTCTGGACTCACTGCACTGCATCCCCAGTGGTGCCAGTGCACTCTCTGGACTCACTGAACTGCATCCCCAGTGGTGCCAGTGCACTCTCTGGACTCACTGCACTGCATCCCCAGTGCTGCCAGTGCACTCTCTGGACTCACTGCACTGCATCACCAGTGGTGCCTCTGCACTCTCTGGACTCACTGCACTGCTTCCCCAGTGGTGCCAGTGCACTGTCTGGACTCACTGCACTGCATCCCCAGTGGTGCCAGTGCACTCACTGGACTCACTGCAGTGCATCCCCAGTGGTGCCAGTGCACTCTCTGGAGTCACTGCACTGCATCCCCATTGGTGCCAGTGCACTCTCTGGACTCACTGCACTGCATCCCCAGTGGTTCCAGCGCACTCTCTGGACTCACTGCACTGCATCCCCAGTGGTGCTAGTGCACTCTGTGGACTCACTGCAGTGCAGCCCCAGTGGTGCCAGTGCACTCTCTGGACTCACTGCAGTGCATACCCAGTGGTGCCAGTGCACTCTCTGGACTCACTGCAGTGCATCCCCAGTGGTGCCAGTACACTCTCTGGACTCACTGCAGTGCATCCCCAGTGGTGCCAGTGCACTCTCTGGACTCACTGCAGTGCATCCCCAGTGGAGCCAGTGCACTCCCTGGACTACTGCAGTGCATCCGCAGTGGTGCCATTGCACTCTCTGGACTCACTGCACTGCATCCCCAGTGGTGCCAGTGCACTCTCTGGACTCACTGCACTGCATCCCCAGTGCTGCCAGTGCACTCTCTTGAGTCACTGCACTGCATCCCCTGTGGTGCAAGAGCACTCTCTGGACTCACTGTACTGCATCCCCAGTGGTGCCAGTGCAATCTCTGCACTCACTGCAGTGCATCCCCAGTGGTGCCAGTGCACTCTCAGGACTCACTGCACTGCATCCCCAGTGGTGCCAGTGCACTCTCTGGACTCACTGCACTGCATCCCCAGTAGTGACAGTGCACTCTCTGGACTCACTGCACTGCATCCCCAGTGGTGCCAGTGCACTCTCTGGACTCACTGCACTGCATCCCAAGTAGTGCCAGTGCACTCTCTGGACTCACTGCA
This sequence comes from Anser brachyrhynchus, assembly GCF_964034855.1. NCBI lineage: Eukaryota > Metazoa > Chordata > Aves > Anseriformes > Anatidae > Anser > Anser brachyrhynchus. The sequence goes on from NW_027664122.1 coordinate 701,730, forward strand.
CTGCATCCCCAGTGGTGCCAGTGCACTCACTGGATTCACTGCACTGCATCCCCAGTGGTGCCAGTGCACTCTCTGGACTCACTGCACGGCATCCCCAGTGGTGCCAGTGCACTCTGTGGACTCACTGTACTGCATCCCCAGTGGTGACAGTGCACTCTCTGGACTCACTGCAGTGCATCCCCAGTGGTGCCAGTGCACTCTCTGGACTCACTGCAGTGCAACCCCACTGGTGCCAGTGCACTCTCTGGACTCACTGCACTGCTTCCCCAGTGGTGCCAGTGCACTCACTGGACTCACTGCAGTGCATCCCCAGTGGTGCCAGTGCAGTCTCTGGGCTCACTGCAGTGCATCCCCAGTGGTGCCAGTGCACTCTCTGGACTCACTGCGCTGCATCCCCAGTGGTGCCAGTGCGCTCTCTGGAGTCACAGCACTGCATCCCCAGTGGTGCCAGTGCAATCTCTGGACTCACTGCACTGCTTCCCCAGTGGTGCCAGTGCACTGTCTGGACTCACTGCACTGCATCCCCGGTGGTGCCAGTACAGTCTCTGGAGTAACTGCACTGCATCCCCACTGGTACCAAAGCACTCTCTGGACTCCCAGCACCGCATCCCCAGTGGTGCCAGTGCACTCTCTGGACTCACTGCACTGCATCCCCAGTGGTGCCAGTGCACTCTCTGGTCTCACTGCACTGCATCCCCAGTGGTGCCAGTGCACTCTCTGGACTCACTGCAGTGCATCCCCAGTGGTGCCACTGCACTCTCTGGACTCACTGCAGTGCATCCCCAGTGGTGCCAGTGCACTCTCTGGACTCACTGAAGTGCATTCTCAGTGGTGCCAGTGCACTCTCTGGACTCACTGCAGTGCATCCCCAGTGGTGTCAGTACACTCACTGGACTCACTGCACTGCATCCCCAGTGGTGACAGTGCACTCTCTGGACTCACTGCAGTGCATCTCCAGTGGTGCCAGTGCACTCACTTTACTGACTGCAGTGCATCCCCACTGGTGCCAGTGCACTCTCTGGGCTCACTGCAGTGCATCCCCAGTGGTGCCACTGCACTCTCTGGACTCACTGCACTGCATCCCCAGTGGTGCCAGTGCACTCTCTGGACTCACTGAACTGCATCCCCAGTGGTGCCAGTGCACTCTCTGGACTCACTGCACTGCATCCCCAGTGCTGCCAGTGCACTCTCTGGACTCACTGCACTGCATCCCCAGTGGTGCCACTGCACTCTCTGGACTCACTGCACTGCTTCCCCAGTGGTGCCAGTGCACTGTCTGGACTCACTGCACTGCATCCCCAGTGGTGCCAGTGCACTCACTGGACTCACTGCAGTGCATCCCCAGTGGTGCCAGTGCACTCTCTGGAGTCACTGCACTGCATCCCCATTGGTGCCAGTGCACTCTCTGGACTCACTGCACTGCATCCCCAGTAGTGCTAGTGCACTCTGTGGACTCACTGCAGTGCATCCCCAGTGGTGCCAGTGCACTCTCTGGACTCACTGCAGTGCATCCCCAGTGGTGCCAGTACACTCTCTGGACTCACTGCAGTGCATCCCCAGTGGTGCCAGTGCACTCTCTGGACTCACTGCAGTGCATCCCCAGTGGAGCCAGTGCACTCTCTGGACTCACTGCAGTGCATCCGCAGTGGTGCCATTGCACTCTCTGGACTCACTGCACTGCATCCCCAGTGCTGCCAGTGCACTCTCTTGAGTCACTGCACTGCATCCCCTGTGGTGCAAGAGCACTCTCTGGACTCACAGCAGTGCATCACCAGTGGTGCCAGTGCACTCTCTGGACTCACTGCACTGCATCCCCAGTGCTGCCAGTGCACTCTCTTGAGTCACTGCACTGCATCCCCTGTGGTGCAAGAGCACTCTCTGGACTCACAGCAGTGCATCACCAGTGGTGCCAGTGCACTCTCTGGACTCACTGCACTGCATCCCCAGTGGTGCCAGTGCACTCTCTGGACTCACTGCACTGCATCCCCAGTGGTGCTAGTGAACTGTGTGGACTCACTGTACTGCATCCCCAGTGGTGCCAGTGCAATCTCTGGACTCACTGCAGTGCATCCCCAGTGGTGCCAGTGCACTCTCTGGACTCACTGAAGTGCATCCCAACTGGTGCCAGTGCACTCTCTGCACTCACTGCACTGCATCCCCAGTGGTGACAGTGCACTCTCTGGAGTAACTGCAGTGCATCCCCACTGGTGCCAGTGCACTCTCTGGACTCACTGCAGTGCATCCCCAGTGGTGCCACTGCACTCTCTGGACTCACTGCAGTGCATCCCCAGTGGTGCCAGTGCACTCTCTGGACTCATTGAAGTGCATTCTCAGTGGTGCCAGTGCACTCTCTGGACTCACTGCAGTGCATCCCCAGTGGTGCCAGTACACTCACTGGACTCACTGCACTGCATCCCCAGTGGTGCCAGTGCACTCTCTGGACTCACTAAACTGCATCCCCAGTGGTGCCAGTGTACTCTCTGGACTCACTGCACTGCTTCCCCAGTGGTGCCAGTGCACTCACTGGACTCACTGCAGTGCATCCCCACTGGTGCCAGTGCACTCTCTGGGCTCACTTCAGTGCATCCCGAGTGGTGCCAGTGCACTCTCTGGACTCACTGCACTGCATCCCCAGTGGTGCCTGTGCGCTCTCTGGAGTCACAGCACTGCATCCCCAGTGGTGCCAGTGCAATCTCTGGACTCACTGCAGTGCATCCCCAGTGGTGCCAGTGCACTCTCTGGACTCACTGAAGTGCATTCTCAGTGGTGCCAGTGCACTCTCTGGACTCACTGCACTGCATCCCCAGTGGTGCCAGTGCACTCTCTGGACTCACTGAAGTGCATCCCCAGTGGTGCCAGTGCACTCTCTGGACTCACTGCACTGCATCCCCAGTGGTGCCAGTGCACTCTCTGGACTCACTGCACTGCATCCCTAGTGGTGCCACTGCACTCTCTGGACTCACTGCACTGCTTCCCCAGTGGTGCCAGTGCACTCTCTGGACTCACTGCACTGCATCCCCAGTGGTGCCAGTGCACTCACTGGACTCACTGCAGTGCATCCCCAGTGGTGCCAGTGCACTCTCTCGACTCACTGCACTGCATCCCCAGTGGTGCCAGCGCACTCTCTGGACTCACTGCACTGCATCCCCAGTGGTGCTAGTGCACTCTGTGGACTCACTGCAGTGCATCCCCATTGGTGCCAGTGCACTCTCTGGACTCACTGAAGTGCATTCTCAGTGGTGCCAGTGCACTCTCTGGACTCACTTCAGTGCATCCCCAGTGGTGCCAGTACACTCTCTGGACTCACTGCAGTGCATCCCCACTGGTGCCAGTGCACTCTCTGGACTCACTGCAGTGCATCCCCAGTGGAGCCAGTGCACTCTCTGGACTCACAGCAGTGCATCACCCGTGGTGCCAGTGCACTCTCTGGACTCACTGCACTGCATCACCAGTGGTGCCAGTGCACTCTCTGGACTCACTGCACTGCATCCCCAGTAGTGCTAGTGCACTGTGTGGACTCACTGTACTGCATCCCCAGTGGTGCCAGTGCAATCTCTGGACTCACTGCAGTGCATCCCCAGTGGTGCCAGTGCACTCTCAGGACTCACTGCACTGCATCCCCAGTGGTGCCAGTGCACTCACTGGATTCACTGCACTGCATCCCCAGTGGTGCCACTGCACTCTCTGGACTCACTGCACTGCATCCCCAGTGGTGCCAGTGCACTCTGTGGACTCACTGTACTGCATCCCCAGTGGTGACAGTGCACTCTCTGGACTCACTGCAGTGCATCCCCAGTGGTGCCAGTGCACTCTCTGGACTCACTGCAGTGCATCCCCACTGGTGCCAGTGCACTCTCTGCACTCACTGCACTGCATCCCCAGTGGTGACAGTGCTGTCTCTGGAGTAACTGCAGTGCATACCCACTGGTGCCAAAGCACTCTCTGGACTCACTGCAGTGCATCCGCAGTGGTGCCATTGCACTCTCTGGACTCACTGCACTGCATCCCCAGTGGTGCCAGTGCACTCTCTGGACTCACTGCACTGCATCCCCAGTGCTGCCAGTGCACTCTCTTGAGTCACTGCACTGCATCCCCTGTGGTGCAAGAGCACTCTCTGGACTCACAGCAGTGCATCACCAGTGGTGCCAGTGCACTCTCTGGACTCACTGCACTGCATCCCCAGTGGTGCCAGTGCACTCTCTGGACTCACTGCACTGCATCCCCAGTGGTGCTAGTGCACTGTGTGGACTCACTGTACTGCATCCCCAGTGGTGCCAGTGCAATCTCTGGACTCACTGCAGTGCATCCCCAGTGGTGCCAGTGCACTCTCTGGACTCACTGAAGTGCATTCTCAGTGGTGCCAGTGCACTCTCTGGACTCACTGCACTGCATCCCCAGTAGTGACAGTGCACTCTCTGGACTCACTGCAGTGCATCCCCAGTGGTGCCAGTGCACTCTCTGGACTCACTGCACTGCTTCCCCAGTGGTGCCAGTGCACTCTCTGGACTCACTGCAGTGCATCCCCAGTGGTGCCAGTGCGCTCTCTGGAGTCACAGCACTGCATCCCTAGTGGTGCCAGTGCAATCTCTGGACTCCCAGCACCGCATCCCCAGTGGTGCCAGTGCACTCTCTGGACTCACTGCACTGCATCCCCAGTGGTGCCAGTGCACTCTCTGGACTCACTGCACTGCATCCCCAGTGGTGCCAGTGCACTCTCTGGACTCACTGCAGTGCATCCCCAGTGGTGCCACTGCACTCTCTGGACTCACTGCACTGCATCCCCACTGGTGCCAGTGCACTCTCTGGACTCACTGAAGTGCATTCTCAGTGGTGCCAGTGCACTCTCTGGACTCACTGCAGTGCATCCCCAGTGGTGCCAGTACACTCACTGGACTCACTGCACTGCATCCCCACTGGTGCCAGTGCACTCTCTGGGCTCACTGCAGTGCATCCCCAGTGGTGCCACTGCACTCTCTGGACTCACTGCACTGCATCCCCAGTGGTGCCAGTGCACTCTCTGGACTCACTGAACTGCATCCCCAGTGGTGCCAGTGCACTCTCTGGACTCACTGCACTGCATCCCCAGTGCTGCCAGTGCACTCTCTGGACTCACTGCACTGCATCACCAGTGGTGCCACTGCACTCTCTGGACTCACTGCACTGCTTCCCCAGTGGTGCCAGTGCACTCTCTGGACTCACTGCACTGCATCCCCAGTGGTGCCAGTGCACTCACTGGACTCACTGCAGTGCATCCCCAGTGGTGCCAGTGCACTCTCTGGAGTCACTGCACTGCATCCCCATTGGTGCCAGTGCACTCTCTGGACTCACTGCACTGCATCCCCAGTGGTTCCAGCGCACTCTCTGGACTCACTGCACTGCATCCCCAGTGGTGCTAGTGCACTCTGTGGACTCACTGCAGTGCAGCCCCAGTGGTGCCAGTGCACTCTCTGGACTCACTGCAGTGCATACCCAGTGGTGCCAGTGCACTCTCTGGACTCACTGCAGTGCATCCCCAGTGGTGCCAGTACACTCTCTGGACTCACTGCAGTGCATCCCCAGTGGTGCCAGTGCACTCTCTGGACTCACTGCAGTGCATCCCCAGTGGAGCCAGTGCACTCCCTGGACTACTGCAGTGCATCCGCAGTGGTGCCATTGCACTCTCTGGACTCACTGCACTGCATCCCCAGTGGTGCCAGTGCACTCTCTGGACTCACTGCACTGCATCCCCAGTGCTGCCAGTGCACTCTCTTGAGTCACTGCACTGCATCCCCTGTGGTGCAAGAGCACTCTGTGGACTCACTGTACTGCATCCCCAGTGGTGCCAGTGCAATCTCTGCACTCACTGCAGTGCATCCCCAGTGGTGCCAGTGCACTCTCAGGACTCACTGCACTGCATCCCCAGTGGTGCCAGTGCACTCTCTGGACTCACTGCACTGCATCCCCAGTAGTGACAGTGCACTCTCTGGACTCACTGCACTGCATCCCCAGTGGTGCCAGTGCACTCTCTGGACTCACTGCACTGCATCCCAAGTAGTGCCAGTGCACTCTCTGGACTCACTGCACTGCATCCCCAGTGGTGCCAGTGCACTCACTGGATTCACTGCACTGCATCCCCAGTGGTGCCAGTGCACTCTCTGGACTCACTGCACGGCATCCCCAGTGGTGCCAGTGCACTCTGTGGACTCACTGCAGTGCAACCCCACTGGTGCCAGTGCACTCTCTGGACTCACTGCACTGCTTCCCCAGTGGTGCCAGTGCACTCACTGGACTCACTGCAGTGCATCCCCAGTGGTGCCAGTGCAGTCTCTGGGCTCACTGCAGTGCATCCCCAGTGGTGCCAGTGCACTCTCTGGACTCACTGCGCTGCATCCCCAGTGGTGCCAGTGCGCTCTCTGGAGTCACAGCACTGCATCCCCAGTGGTGCCAGTGCAATCTCTGGACTCACTGCACTGCTTCCCCAGTGGTGCCAGTGCACTGTCTGGACTCACTGCACTGCATCCCCGGTGGTGCCAGTACAGTCTCTGGAGTAACTGCACTGCATCCCCACTGGTACCAAAGCACTCTCTGGACTCCCAGCACCGCATCCCCAGTGGTGCCAGTGCACTCTCTGGACTCACTGCACTGCATCCCCAGTGGTGCCAGTGCACTCTCTGGTCTCACTGCACTGCATCCCCAGTGGTGCCAGTGCACTCTCTGGACTCACTGCAGTGCATCCCCAGTGGTGCCACTGCACTCTCTGGACTCACTGCAGTGCATCCCCAGTGGTGCCAGTGCACTCTCTGGACTCACTGAAGTGCATTCTCAGTGGTGCCAGTGCACTCTCTGGACTCACTGCAGTGCATCCCCAGTGGTGTCAGTACACTCACTGGACTCACTGCACTGCATCCCCAGTGGTGACAGTGCACTCTCTGGACTCACTGCAGTGCATCTCCAGTGGTGCCAGTGCACTCACTGGACTGACTGCAGTGCATCCCCACTGGTGCCAGTGCACTCTCTGGGCTCACTTCAGTGCATCCCCAGTGGTGCCACTGCACTCTCTGGACTCACTGCACTGCATCCCCAGTGGTGCCAGTGCACTCTCTGGACTCACTGAACTGCATCCCCAGTGGTGCCAGTGCACTCTCTGGACTCACTGCACTGCATCCCCAGTGCTGCCAGTGCACTCTCTGGACTCACTGCACTGCATCCACAGTGGTGCCACTGCACTCTCTGGACTCACTGCACTGCTTCCCCAGTGGTGCCAGTGCACTGTCTGGACTCACTGCACTGCATCCCCAGTGGTGCCAGTGCACTCACTGGACTCACTGCAGTGCATCCCCAGTGGTGCCAGTGCACTCTCTGGAGTCACTGCACTGCATCCCCATTGGTGCCAGTGCACTCTCTGGACTCACTGCACTGCATCCCCAGTAGTGCTAGTGCACTCTGTGGACTCACTGCAGTGCATCCCCAGTGGTGCCAGTGCACTCTCTGGACTCACTGCAGTGCATCCCCAGTGGTGCCAGTACACTCTCTGGACTCACTGCAGTGCATCCCCAGTGGTGCCAGTGCACTCTCTGGACTCACTGCAGTGCATCCCCAGTGGAGCCAGTGCACTCTCTGGACTCACTGCAGTGCATCTGCAGTGGTGCCATTGCACTCTCTGGACTCACTGCACTGCATCCCCAGTGCTGCCAGTGCACTCTCTTGAGTCACTGCACTGCATCCCCTGTGGTGCAAGAGCACTCTCTGGACTCACAGCAGTGCATCACCAGTGGTGCCAGTGCACTCTCTGGACTCACTGCACTGCATCCCCAGTGCTGCCAGTGCACTCTCTTGAGTCACTGCACTGCATCCCCTGTGGTGCAAGAGCACTCTCTGGACTCACAGCAGTGCATCACCAGTGGTGCCAGTGCACTCTCTGGACTCACTGCACTGCATCCCCAGTGGTGCCAGTGCACTCTCTGGACTCACTGCACTGCATCCCCAGTGGTGCTAGTGAACAGTGTGGACTCACTGTACTGCATCCCCAGTGGTGCCAGTGCAATCTCTGGACTCACTGCAGTGCATCCCCAGTGGTGCCAGTGCACTCTCTGGACTCACTGAAGTGCATCCCAACTGGTGCCAGTGCACTCTCTGCACTCACTGCACTGCATCCCCAGTGGTGACAGTGCACTCTCTGGAGTAACTGCAGTGCATCCCCACTGGTGCCAGTGCACTCTCTGGACTCACTGCAGTGCATCCCCAGTGGTGCCACTGCACTCTCTGGACTCACTGCAGTGCATCCCGAGTGGTGCCAGTGCACTCTCTGGACTCATTGAAGTGCATTCTCAGTGGTGCCAGTGCACTCTCTGGACTCACTGCAGTGCATCCCCAGTGGTGCCAGTACACTCACTGGACTCACTGCACTGCATCCCCAGTGGTGCCAGTGCACTCTCTGGACTCACTAAACTGCATCCCCAGTGGTGCCAGTGTACTCTCTGGACTCACTGCACTGCTTCCCCAGTGGTGCCAGTGCACTCACTGGACTCACTGCAGTGCATCCCCACTGGTGCCAGTGCACTCTCTGGGCTCACTTCAGTGCATCCCGAGTGGTGCCAGTGCACTCTCTGGACTCACTGCACTGCATCCCCAGTGGTGCCTGTGCGCTCTCTGGAGTCACAGCACTGCATCCCCAGTGGTGCCAGTGCAATCTCTGGACTCACTGCAGTGCATCCCCAGTGGTGCCAGTGCACTCTCTGGACTCACTGAAGTGCATTCTCAGTGGTGCCAGTGCACTCTCTGGACTCACTGCACTGCATCCCCAGTGGTGCCAGTGCACTCTCTGGACTCACTGAAGTGCATCCCCAGTGGTGCCAGTGCACTCTCTGGACTCACTGCACTGCATCCCCAGTGGTGCCAGTGCACTCTCTGGACTCACTGCACTGCATCCCCAGTGGTGCCAGTGCACTCACTGGATTCACTGCACTGCATCCCCAGTGGTGCCAGTGCACTCTCTGGACTCACTGCACGGCATCCCCAGTGGTGCCAGTGCACTCTGTGGACTCACTGCAGTGCAACCCCACTGGTGCCAGTGCACTCTCTGGACTCACTGCACTGCTTCCCCAGTGGTGCCAGTGCACTCACTGGACTCACTGCAGTGCATCCCCAGTGGTGCCAGTGCAGTCTCTGGGCTCACTGCAGTGCATCCCCAGTGGTGCCAGTGCACACTCTGGACTCACTGCGCTGCATCCCCAGTGGTGCCAGTGCGCTCTCTGGAGTCACAGCACTGCATCCCCAGTGGTGCCAGTGCAATCTCTGGACTCACTGCACTGCTTCCCCAGTGGTGCCAGTGCACTGTCTGGACTCACTGCACTGCATCCCCGGTGGTGCCAGTACAGTCTCTGGAGTAACTGCACTGCATCCCCACTGGTACCAAAGCACTCTCTGGACTCCCAGCACCGCATCCCCAGTGGTGCCAGTGCACTCTCTGGACTCACTGCACTGCATCCCCAGTGGTGCCAGTGCACTCTCTGGTCTCACTGCACTGCATCCCCAGTGGTGCCAGTGCACTCTCTGGACTCACTGCAGTGCATCCCCAGTGGTGCCACTGCACTCTCTGGACTCACTGCAGTGCATCCCCAGTGGTGCCAGTGCACTCTCTGGACTCACTGAAGTGCATTCTCAGTGGTGCCAGTGCACTCTCTGGACTCACTGCAGTGCATCCCCAGTGGTGTCAGTACACTCACTGGACTCACTGCACTGCATCCCCAGTGGTGACAGTGCACTCTCTGGACTCACTGCAGTGCATCTCCAGTGGTGCCAGTGCACTCACTGGACTGACTTCAGTGCATCCCCACTGGTGCCAGTGCACTCTCTGGGCTCACTGCAGTGCATCCCCAGTGGTGCCACTGCACTCTCTGGACTCACTGCACTGCATCCCCAGTGGTGCCAGTGCACTCTCTGGACTCACTGAACTGCATCCCCAGTGGTGCCAGTGCACTCTCTGGACTCACTGCACTGCATCCCCAGTGCTGCCAGTGCACTCTCTGGACTCACTGCACTGCATCCCCAGTGGTGCCACTGCACTCTCTGGACTCACTGCACTGCTTCCCCAGTGGTGCCAGTGCACTGTCTGGACTCACTGCACTGCATCCCCAGTGGTGCCAGTGCACTCACTGGACTCACTGCAGTGCATCCCCAGTGGTGCCAGTGCACTCTCTGGAGTCACTGCACTGCATCCCCATTGGTGCCAGTGCACTCTCTGGACTCACTGCACTGCATCCCCAGTAGTGCTAGTGCACTCTGTGGACTCACTGCAGTGCATCCCCAGTGGTGCCAGTGCACTCTCTGGACTCACTGCAGTGCATCCCCAGTGGTGCCAGTACACTCTCTGGACTCACTGTAGTGCATCCCCAGTGGTGCCAGTGCACTCTCTGGACTCACTGCAGTGCATCCCCAGTGGAGCCAGTGCACTCTCTGGACTCACTGCAGTGCATCCGCAGTGGTGCCATTGCACTCTCTGGACAAACTGCACTGCATCCCCAGTGCTGCCAGTGCACTCTCTTGAGTCACTGCACTGCATCCCCTGTGGTGCAAGAGCACTCTCTGGACTCACAGCAGTGCATCACCAGTGGTGCCAGTGCACTCTCTGGACTCACTGCACTGCATCCCCAGTGCTGCCAGTGCACTCTCTTGAGTCACTGCACTGCATCCCCTGTGGTGCAAGAGCACTCTCTGGACTCACAGCAGTGCATCACCAGTGGTGCCAGTGCACTCTCTGGACTCACTGCACTGCATCCCCAGTGGTGCCAGTGCACTCTCTGGACTCACTGCACTGCATCCCCAGTGGTGCTAGTGAACTGTGTGGACTCACTGTACTGCATCCCCAGTGGTGCCAGTGCAATCTCTGGACTCACTGCAGTGCATCCCCAGTGGTGCCAGTGCACTCTCTGGACTCACTGAAGTGCATCCCAACTGGTGCCAGTGCACTCTCTGCACTCACTGCACTGCATCCCCAGTGGTGACAGTGCACTCTCTGGAGTAACTGCAGTGCATCCCCACTGGTGCCAGTGCACTCTCTGGACTCACTGCAGTGCATCCCCAGTGGTGCCACTGCACTCTCTGGACTCACTGCAGTGCATCCCCAGTGGTGCCAGTGCACTCTCTGGACTCATTGAAGTGCATTCTCAGTGGTGCCAGTGCACTCTCTGGACTCACTGCAGTGCATCCCCAGTGGTGCCAGTACACTCACTGGACTCACTGCACTGCATCCCCAGTGGTGCCAGTGCACTCTCTGGACTCACTAAACTGCATCCCCAGTGGTGCCAGTGTACTCTCTGGACTCACTGCACTGCTTCCCCAGTGGTGCCAGTGCACTCACTGGACTCACTGCACTGCATCCCCACTGGTGCCAGTGCACTCTCTGGGCTCACTTCAGTGCATCCCGAGTGGTGCCAGTGCACTCTCTGGACTCACTGCACTGCATCCCCAGTGGTGCCTGTGCGCTCTCTGGAGTCACAGCACTGCATCCCCAGTGGTGCCAGTGCAATCTCTGGACTCACTGCAGTGCATCCCCAGTGGTGCCAGTGCACTCTCTGGACTCACTGAAGTGCATTCTCAGTGGTGCCAGTGCACTCTCTGGACTCACTGCACTGCATCCCCAGTGGTGCCAGTGCACTCTCTGGACTCACTGAAGTGCATCCCCAGTGGTGCCAGTGCACTCTCTGGACTCACTGCACTGCATCCCCAGTGGTGCCAGTGCACTCTCTGGACTCACTGCACTGCATCCCTAGTGGTGCCACTGCACTCTCTGGACTCACTGCACTGCTTCCCCAGTGGTGCCAGTGCACTCTCTGGACTCACTGCACTGCATCCCCAGTGGTGCCAGTGCACTCACTGGACTCACTGCAGTGCATCCCCAGTGGTGCCAGTGCACTCTCTCGACTCACTGCACTGCATCCCCAGTGGTGCCAGCGCACTCTCTGGACTCACTGCACTGCATCCCCAGTGGTGCTAGTGCACTCTGTGGACTCACTGCAGTGCATCCCCATTGGTGCCAGTGCACTCTCTGGACTCACTGAAGTGCATTCTCAGTGGTGCCAGTGCACTCTCTGGACTCACTTCAGTGCATCCCCAGTGGTGACAGTACACTCTCTGGACTCACTGCAGTGCATCCCCACTGGTGCCAGTGCACTCTCTGGACTCACTGCAGTGCATCCCCAGTGGAGCCAGTGCACTCTCTGGACTCACAGCAGTGCATCACCCGTGGTGCCAGTGCACTCTCTGGACTCACTGCACTGCATCACCAGTGGTGCCAGTGCACTCTCTGGACTCACTGCACTGCATCCCCAGTAGTGCTAGTGCACTGTGTGGACTCACTGTACTGCATCCCCAGTGGTGCCAGTGCAATCTCTGGACTCACTGCAGTGCATCCCCAGTGGTGCCAGTGCACTCTCAGGACTCACTGCACTGCATCCCCAGTGGTGCCAGTGCACTCACTGGATTCACTGCACTGCATCCCCAGTGGTGCCACTGCACTCTCTGGACTCACTGCACTGCATCCCCAGTGGTGCCAGTGCACTCTGTGGACTCACTGTACTGCATCCCCAGTGGTGACAGTGCACTCTCTGGACTCACTGCAGTGCATCCCCAGTGGTGCCAGTGCACTCTCTGGACTCACTGCAGTGCATCCCCACTGGTGCCAGTGCACTCTCTGCACTCACTGCACTGCATCCCCAGTGGTGACAGTGCTGTCTCTGGAGTAACTGCAGTGCATACCCACTGGTGCCAAAGCACTCTCTGGACTCACTGCAGTGCATCCCCAGTGGTGCCACTGCACTCTCTGGACTCACTGCAGTGCATCCCCAGTGGTGCCAGTGCACTCTCTGGACTCATTGAAGTGCATTCTCAGTGTTGCCAGTGCACTCTCTGGACTCACTGCAGTGCATCCCCAGTGGTGCCAGTACACTCACTGGACTCACTGCACTGCATCCCCAGTGCTGCCAGTGCACTCTCTGGACTCACTAAACTGCATCCCCAGTGGTGCCACTGCACTCTCTGGACTCACTGCACTGCTTCCCCAGTGGTGCCAGTGCACTCACTGGACTCACTGCAGTGCATCCCCACTGGTGCCAGTGCACTCTCTGGACTCACTGCACTGCATCCCCGGTGGTGCCAGTGCAGTCTCTGGAGTAACTGGACTGCATCCCCACTGGTGCCAAAGCACTCTCTGGACTCCCAGCACCGCATCCCCAGTGGTGCCAGTGCACTCTCTGGACTCACTGCACTGCATGCCCAGTGGTGCCAGTGCACTCTCTGGACTCACTGTACTGCATACCCACTGGTGCCAGTGCACTCTGTGGACTCACTGTACTGCATCCCCAGTGGTGCCAGTGCACTCTCTGGACTCACTGCAGTGCATCCCCAGTGGTGCCAGTGCACTCTCTGGACTCACTGCAGTGCATCCCCAGTGGTGCCAGTGCACTCTCTTGACTCACTGCACTTAAGCCCCAGTGGTGCCAGTGCACTCTCTGGACTCACTGCAGTGCATCCCCAGTGGTGCCAGTGCACTCTCTGGACTCACTGCACTGCATCCCCAGTGGTGCCAGTGCACTCTCTGGACTCACTGCAGGGCATCACCAGTGGTGCCAGTACACTGTCTGGACTCACTGCAGTGCATCCCCAGTGGTGCCAGTGCACTCTCTGGACTCACTGTACTGCACCCCCAGTGGTGCCAGTGCACTCTCTGGACTCACTGCACTGCATCCCCACTGGTGCCAGTGTACTCTCTGGACTCACTGCACTGCATCCCCCGTGGTGCAAGTGCACTCTCTGGACTCACTGGAGTGCATCACCTGTGGTGCCAGTGCACTCTCTGGACTCACTGCACTGCATCCCCAGTGGTGCCAGTGCACTCTCTAGAGTCACTGCGCTGCATCCCCAGTTGTGCCAGTGCACTCTCTGGACTCACTGCAGCGCATCCCCAGTGGTGCCAGTGCGCTCTCTGGAGTGACTGCAGTGCATCCCCAGTGGTGCCAGTGCACTCTCTGGACTCGCGTCACTGCATCCCCAGTGGTGCCAGTGCACTCTCTGGACTCACTGAAGTGCATCCCCAGTGGTGCCAGTGCACTCTCTGGACTCACTGCAGTGCATCCCCAGTGGTGCTAGTGCACTCTGGACTCACTGCAGTGCATCCCTAGTGGTGCCAGTGCACTCTCTGGACTCACTGCACTGCATACCCAGTGGTGCCAGTGCACTCTCTGGACTCACTGTACTGCATCCCCAGTGGTGCCAGTGCACTCTCTGGACTCACCGCACTGCACCCTGAGTGGTGCCAGTGCACTCTCTAGAGTCACTGCGCTGCATCCCCAGTGGTGCCATTGCACTCTCTGGACTCACTGTACTGCATCCCCAGTGGTGCCAAAGCACTCTCTGGACTCCCGCCACCGCATCCCCAGTGGTTCCAGTGCACTCTCTGGACTCACTGCACTACATCCCCAGTGGTGCCAGTGCACTGTCTGGACTCACTGCACTGCATCCCCAGTGGTGCCAGTGCACTCTCTGGAGTGACTGCAGTGCATCCCCAGTGGTGCCAGTGCACTCTCTGGACTCACTGCAGTGCATCCCTAGTGGTGCCAGTGCACTCTCTGGACTCACTGCACTGCATCCCCTGTGCTGCCAGTGCTCTCTCTGGACTCACTGCACTGCATCCACAGTGGTGCCAGTGCACTCTCTGGACTCACTGCACTGCATCCCCAGTGGTGCCAGTGCACTCTCTGGTCTCACTGCACTGCATCCCTAGTGGTGCCAGGGCACTCTCTGCAGACACTGCAGTGCATCCCCAAAGGTGACAGTGCACTCTCTGGACTCACTGCACTGCATCCCCAGTGGTGCCAGTGCACTCTCTGGACTCAGTGCACTACTCCAGCCGCGGCAGTCGCTCCAGCCGCGGTAGCCCTCCAGCCTCGGCAGCCGCGGCAGCCGCGGCAGCCGCTCCAGCCGCGGCAGGCGCTCCGTCCGCGGCATACGCGGCAGACTCTCCAACCGCGGCAGCCGCACCAGCCGCGGAAGCCGCGGCAGCCGCTCCAAACGCGGCAGGCGCTCCAACCGCGGCAACCGCTCCAGGCGTGGCAGCCGCTCCACTCGGTAGCGGCTGGAGCGGCTGCCGCGGCTAGAGCGGCTGGAGCGGCTGCCGCGGCTGGACCTCCTGCCGCGTTTGGAGCGGTTACCGCGGCTGGAGCGGCTGGAGCGGCTGCCGCGGCTGGAGCGGCTGCCGCGGCTGGAGGGGCTACCGCGGCTGGAGCGGTTGACGCGGCTGGGGCGGAAACCGAGGCTGGAGCGCCACTCTCTGGACTCACTGCACTGCATCACCAGTGGTGCCAGTGCACTCTCTGGACTCACTGCACTGCATCACCAGTGGTGCCAGTGCACTCTCTGGACACACTGAAGTGCATTCTCAGTGGTGCCAGTGCACTCTCTGGACTCACTGCACTGCATCCCCAGTGCTGCCAGTACACTCTCTGGACTCACTGCACTGCATCCCCAGTGCTGCCAGTACACTCTCTGGACTCACTGCACTGCATCCCCAGTGGTGCCAGTGCACTCTCTGGACTCACTGCAGGGCATCCCCAGTGGTGCCAGTGCACTCTCTGGACTCACTGCAGGGCATCCCCAGTGGTGCCAGTGCACTCTCTGGACTCACTGCACTGCATCCCCAGTCCTGCCAGTGCACTCTCTTGACTCACTGCACAGCATCCCCAGTGGTGCCAGTGCACTCTCTGGACTCACTGAAGTGCATTCTCAGTGGAGCCAGTGCACTCTCTAGAGTCACTGCACTGCATCCCCAGTGGTGCCAGTGCACTCTCTGGACTCACTGCAGTGCATCCCCAGTGGTGCCAGTGCACTCTCTTGACTCACTGCACTGCATCCCCAGTGGTGCCAGTGCACTCTCTGGACTCACTGAAGTGCATTCTCAGTGGAGCCAGTGCACTCTCTGGACTCACTGCAGTGCATCCCCAGTGGTGCCAGTACACTCACTGGACTGACTGAAGTGCATCCCCAGTGGTGTCAGTGCACTCTCTGGACTCACTGCGCTGCATCCCCAGTGGTGCAAGTGCACTCCCTGGACTCACTGCACTGCATTCCCAGTGGTGACAGTGAAGTCTTTGGACTCACTGCACTCCATCCCCACTGGTGCCTTTGCACTCCCTGGACTCACTGCACTGCTCCAGCCGCGGCAGCCGCTCCAGCCGCGGTAGCCCTCCAGCCGTGGCAGCCGCTCCACTCGGTAGCGGCTGGAGCGGCTGCCGCGGTTGGAGCGGCTGGAGCGGCTGCCGCGGCTGGAGCGGCTGCCGCGGATGGAGAGGCTGGCGCGGCTGGAGGGGCTGGAGCGGCTGCCGCGGCTGGAGCGGCTGGAGCGGCTGCCGCGTCTGGAGCGTCTGCCGCGGCTGGAGGGGCTACCGCGGGGTTGACTCGGCTGGAGCGGATGCCGAGGCTGGAACGGCACTCTCTGGACTCACTGAAATGCATTCTCAGTGGTGCCAGTGAACTCTCTGGACTCACTGCTCAGCATCCCCAGTGGTGCCAGTGCACTCTCTGGACTCACTGCACTGCATCCCCAGTGGTGCCAAAGCACTCTCTGGACTCCAGGCACCGCATCCCCAGTGGTGTCAGTGCACTCTCTGGACTCCCGGCACCGTATCCCCAGTGGTGCCAGTGCATTCTCTGGACTCACGGCACTGCATCCCCAGTGGTGCCAGTGCACTCTCTGGACTAACTGCAGTGCATCCCCATTGGTGCCAAAGCACTCTCTGGACTCCCGGCACCGCATCCCCAGTGGTGCCAGTGCACTCTCTGGACTCGCGGCACTGCATCCGCAGTGGTGTCAGTGCAGTCTCTGCAGTCACTGTAGTGCATTCCCAGTGTTGCCGGGGCTCTCTCTGGACTCACAGCACTGCATCCCCAGTGGTGCCAGTGCACTCTCTGGACTCACTGCATTGCATCCCCAGTGGTGCCAGTGCACTGTCTGGACTCACTGCACTGCATCCCCAGTGGTGCCAGTACACTCTCTGGACTCACTGCACTGCATCCCCAGTGGTGCCAGTGCACTCTCTTTACTCACTGCACTGCATCCCCAAGGTGCCAGTGCACTCTCTGGACTCACTGCACTGCTCCAGCCGCGGCAGCCTCTCCAGCCGCACCAGCCGCGGCATCCGCTCCAGCCTCGGCATCCGCTCCAGCCGCGTTAACCGCTCCAGACGCGGTAGCTCCTCCAGCCGCGCCAGACGCTCCAGCCGCGGCAGCCGCTCCAGCCGCTCCAGCCGCGGCATCCGCTCCAGCCGCTCCAGAAACGGCAGCCGCTCCAACCGCGGCAGCCGCTCCAGCCGCGTCAGCCGCTCCAGCCGCTCCAGCCGCGGCAGCCGCTCCAGCCGCTACCGAGTAGAGCGGCTGCCACGGCCGGAGGGCTACCGCGGCTGGATGGGCTGCCGCGGCTGGAGCAGTGCAGTGAGTCCAGGGAGTGCAAAGGCACCAGTGGGGATGGAGTGCAGTGAGTCCAAAGACTTCACTGTCACCACTGGGAATGCAGTGCAGTGAGTCCAGAGAGTGCACTGGCACCACTGGCGATGCAGTGAAGTGAGTGCAGAGAGTGCACTGGCACTACTGGGGATGCACTGCAGTGAGTCCAGAGAGTGCACTGGCACCACTGGGGATGCAGTGCAGTGAGTCCAGAGAGTGCACTGGCACCACTGGGGATGCCCTGCAGTGAGTCTAGAGAGTGCACTGGCACCACTGGGGATGCACTACAGTGAGTCCAGGGATAGCACTGGCACCACTGGGGATGCACTGCAGTGAGTCCAGAGAGTGCGCTGGCACCACTGGGGATGCCCTGCAGTGAGCCCAGAGAGTGCACTGGCACCACTGGGGATGCAGTGCAGTGAGTCCAGTGAGTGCACTGGCACCACTGAGAATGCACTTCAGTGAGTCCAGAGAGTGCACTGGCACCACTGGGGATGCACTACAGTGAGTCCAGGGATAGCACTGGCACCACTGGGGATGCAGTGCAGTGAGTCCAGAGAGTGCACTGGCACCACTGGGGATGCAGTGCAGTGAGTCCAGAGAGTGCACAGGCTCCACTGAGAATGCACTTCAGTGAGTCCAGAGAGTGCACTGGCACCACTGGGGATGCAGTGCAGTGAGTCCATAGAGTGCCCTGGCAGCACTGGGGATGCAGTGCAGTGAGTCCAGAGAGTGCACTGGCACCACAGGTGATGCACTCCAGTGAGTCCAGAGAGTGCACTTGCACCACGGGGGATGCACTGCAGTGAGTCCAGAGAGCGCACTGGCACCACTGGGGATGCACTGCAGTGAGTCCACAGAGTGCACTAGCACCACTGGGGATGCAGTGCAGTGAGTCCAGAGAGTGCACTGGCACCACTGGGGATGCAGTGCAGTGAGTCCAGAGAGTGCACTGGCACCACTGAAAATACACTTCAGTGTGTCCAGAGAGTGCACTGGCACCACTGGGGATGCACTGCAGTGAGTCCAGAGAGTGCACTAGCGCCACTGGGGATGCAGTGCAGTGAGTCCAGAGAGTGCACTGGCACCACTGGGGAAGCAGTGCAGTGAGTCCAGAGAGTGCACTGGCACCACTGGTGATGCAGTGCAGTGAGTCCAGAGAGTGGCGCTCCAGCCTCGGTTTCCGCTCCAGCCGCTCCAGCCGCGGCAGCCGCTCCAGCCGCTCCAGCCGCGGTAACCGCTCCAAACGCGGCAGGAGATCCAGCCGCGGCAGCCGCTCCAGCCGCGGCAGCCGCTCCAGCCGCTCCAGCCGCGGTAACCGCTGCAAACGCGGCAGGAGATCCAGCCGCGGCAGCCGCTCCAGCCGCTCTTGCCGCGGCAGCCGCTCCAGCCGCTACCGAGTGGAGCGGTTGCCGCGGTTGGAGCGCCTGCCGCGTTTGGAGCGGCTGCCGCGGCTTCCGCGGCTGGAGCGGCTGCCGCGGTTGGAGAGTCTGCCGCGTATGCCGCGGACGGAGCGGCTGCCGCGGCTGGAGGGCTACCGCGGCTGGAGCGACTGCCGCGGCTGGAGTAGTGCACTGAGTCCAGAGAGTGCACTGGCACCACTGGGGATGCAGTGCAGTGAGTCCAGAGAGTGCACTGTCACCTTTGGGGATGCACTGCAGTGTCTGCAGAGAGTGCCCTAGGGATGCAGTGCAGTGAGTCCAGAGAGTGCACTGGCACCACTGGGGATGCACTGCAGTGAGTCCAGAGAGTTCACTGGCACCACTGGAGATGCACTTCAGTGAGTGCAGAGACTGCACTGGCACCACTGGGGATACAGTGCAGTGAGTCCAGTGAGTGTACTGGCACCACTGGGGATGCAGCGCAGTGAGTCCAGAGAGTGCACTGGCACCAATGTGGATGCAGTGCACTGAGTCCAGAGAGAGCACTGGCAGCACTGGGGATGCACTGCAGTGAGTCCAGAGAGTGCACTGGCACCACTGGGGATGGACTGCAGTGAGTCCAGAGAGTGCACTGGCACCACTCGGGATGCAGTGCAGTGAGTGCAGAGAGTGCACTGGAACCACTGGGGATGCGGTGGCGGGAGTCCAGAGAGTGCTTTGGCACCACTGGGGATGCAGTACAGTGACTCTAGAGAGTGCACTGGCACCACTGGGGATGCAGTGCAGTGAGTCCAGAGAGTGCACTGGCACCACTCAGGGTGCAGTGCAGTGAGTCAAGAGAGTGCACTGGCACCACTGGGGATGCAGTGCAGTGAGTCCAGAGAGTGCACTGGCACCACTGGGGATGCACTGCAGTCACTCCAGAGAGTGCACTGGCACCACTGGGGATGCAGCGCAGTGACTCTAGAGGGTGCACTGGCACCACTGGGGATGCGGTGCAGTGAGTCAAGAGAGTGCACTGGCACCACTCAGGGTGCAGTGCGGTGAGTCCAGAGAGTGCACTGGCACCACTGGGGATGCAGTACAGTGAGTCCAGAGAGTGCACTGGCACCACTGGGGATGCAGTGCAGTGAGTCCAGAGAGTGCACTGGCACCACTGGGGATGCACTGCAGTGAGTCCAGAGTGCACTAGCACCACTGGGAATGCACTGCAGTGATTCCAGAGAGTGCACTGGCACCACTGGGGATGCACTGCAGTGAGTCCAGAGTGCACTAGCACCACTGGGGATGCACTGCAGTGAGTCCAGAGAGTGCACTGGCACCACCGGGAATGCACTGCAGTGAGTCCAGAGAGTGCACTGGCACCACTGGGGATGCACTTCAGTGAGTCCAGAGAGTGCACTGGCACCAATGGGGATGCAGTGTAGTGAGTCCAGAGAGTGCACTGGCACCACCGGGAATGCACTGCAGTGAGTCCAGAGAGTGCACTGGCAGCACTGGGGATGCAGCGCAGTGAGTCCAGAGAGTGCACTGGCACCACTGGGGATGCCCTGCAGTGAGTCCAGAGAGTGCACTGGCACCACTGGGGATGCACTACAGTGAGTCCAGGGATAGCACTGGCACCACTGGGGATGCAGTGCAGTGAGTCCAGTGAGTGCACTGGCACAACTGGGGATGCACTGCAGTGAGTCCAGAGAGTGCACTGGCACCACAGAGAATGCACTTCAGTGAGTCCAGAGAGTGCACTGGCACCACTGGGGATGCACTGCAGTGAGTCCAGAGAGTGCACTGGCACCACTGGGGATGCACTACAGTGAGTCCAGGGATAGCACTGGCACCACTGGGGATGCAGTGCAGTGAGTCCAGAGAGTGCACTGGCACCACTGGGGATGCAGTGCAGTGAGTCCAGAGAGTGCACTGGCACCACTGATGATGCAGTACAGTGAGTCCAGTGAGTGCACTGGCACAACTGGGGATGTAGTGCAGTGACTCGAGAGAGTGCACTGGAACCACTGGGGATGCAGTGCCGCGAGTCCAGAGAGTGCACTGGCTCCACTGGGGATGCGGTGCCGGAGGTCCAGAGAGTGCACTGGCACCACTGAGAATGCACTGCAGTGAGTCCACAGAGTGCACGGGCTCCACTGGGGATGCACTGCAGTGAGTCCACAGAGTGCACTGGCACCACTGGGGATGCAGTGCAGTGAGTCCAGAGAGTGCTCTGGCACCACTGGGGATGCAGTGCAGTGAGTCCAGAGAGTGCACTGGCACCGCTGGGGATGCAGTGCAGTGAGTCCAGAGAGTGCTCTGGCACCACTGGGGATGCAGTGCAGTGAGTCCAGAGAGAGCAGTGGCACCACTGGTGATGCACTGCAGTTACTCCAGAGAGTGCACTCGCACCACTGGGTATGCGGTGCGGTGAGTCCAGAGAGTGCACTGGCACCACTGGGGATGCACTGCAGTGAGTCCAGAGAGTGCACTGGCACCACTGAGAATGCCCTTCAGTGAGTCCAGAGAGTGTACTGGCACCACTGGGGATGCACTTCAGTGAGTCCAGAGAGCGCACTGGCACCACTGGGGATGCAGTGCAGTGAGTCCAGAGAGTGCACTTGCACCACTGAGAATGCACTTCAGTGAGTCCAAAGAGTGCACTGGCACCACTGGGGATGCACTGCAGTGAGTCCAGAGAGTGCACTGGCACCACTGGGGATGCTGTGCAGTGAGTCCAGAGAGTGCACGGGCTCCACTGAGTATGCATTGCAGTGAGTCCAGAGAGTGCACTGGCAACACTGGGGTTGCAGTGCAGTGAGTCCAGAGAGTGCACTGGCACCACTGGGGATGCAGTGGAGCAAGTCCAGAGAGTGCACTGGCACCACTGGGGATGCAGTGCAGTGAGTCCAGAGAGTGCACTGGCACCAATGGGGATGCAGTGTAGTGAGTCCAGAGAGTGCACTGGCACCACTGGGGATGCAGTACAGTGAGTCCAGAGAGTGCACTGGCACCACTGGGGATGCACAGCAGTGAGTCCAGAGAGTGCATTGGCACCACTGGGGATGCAGTGCAGTGAGTCCAGAGAGTGCACTGGCACCATTGGAGATGCAGTGCAGTGAGTCCAGAGAGTGCACTGGCACCACTGGGGATGCAGTGCAGTGAGTCCAGAGAGTGCACTGGCACCACTGGGGATGCAGTGCAGTGAGTCCAGAGAGTGCACTGGCACCACTGGGGATGCACTGCAGTGAGTCCAGATAGTTCACTGGCACCAATGGGGCTGCACTTCAGTGAGTGCAGAGAGTGCACTGGCACCACTGGGGATGCAGTGCAGTGAGTCCAGTGAGTGTACTGGCACCACTGGGGATGCACTGCAGTGAGTCCAGAGAGTGCATTGGCACCACTTGGGATGCACTGCAGTGAGTCCAGAGAGTGCACTTGCACCACTGGGGATGCAGTGCAGTGAGTCCAGAGAGTGCACTGGCACCACTGGGGATGCAGTGCAGTGAGTCCAGAGAGTGCACTGGCACCACTGGGGATGCAGTGCAGTGAGTCCAGAGAGTGCACTGGCACCACTGGCGATGCAGTGCAGTGAGTCCAGAGAGTGCACTAGCACCACTGGGGATGCAGTGCAGTCAGTCCAGTGAGTGTACTGGCACCACTGGGGATGCACTGCAGTGAGTCCAGAGAGTGCACTGGCACCACTGGGGATGCAGTGCAGTGAGTCCAGAGAGTGCACTGGCACCACTGGGGATGCAGTGCAGTGAGTCCAGAGAGTGCACTGGCACCACTGGGGATGCACTTCAGTGAGTCCAGAGAGTGCACGGGCTCCACTGGGGATGCACTGCAGTGAGTCCAGAGAGTGCACTGGCACTTCTGGGGATGCACTGCAGTGAGTCCAGAGAGTGCACTTGCACCACTGGGGATGCAGTGCAGTGAGTCCAGAGAGTGCACTGGCACCACTGCGGATGCAGTGCAGTGAGTCCAGAGAGTGCACTGGCACCAATGGGGATGCACAGCAGTGAGCCCACAGAGTGCACTGGCACCACTGGGGATGCAGTGCAGTGAGTCCAGAGAGTGCACTGGCACCACTGGGGATGCAGTGCAGTGAGTCCAGAGAGTGCACTGGCACCACTGGGGATGCACAGCAGTGAGTCCAGAGAGTGCATTGGCACCACTGGGGATGCAGTGCAGTGAGTGCAGAGAGTGCACTGGCACCATTGGAGATGCAGTGCAGTGAGTCCAGAGAGTGCACTGGCACCACTGGGGATGCAGTGCAGTGAGTCCAGAGAGTGCACTGGCACCACTGGGGATGCAGTGCAGTGAGTCCAGAGAGTGCACTGGCACCACTGGGGATGCACTGCAGTGAGTCCAGAGAGTTCACTGGCACCACTGGAGATGCACTTCAGTGAGTGCAGAGACTGCACTGGCACCACTGGGGATGCAGTGCAGTGAGTCCAGTGAGTGTACTGGCACCACTGGGGATGCACTGCAGTGAGTCCAGAGAGTGCTTTGGCACCACTTGGGATGCACTGCAGTGAGTCCAGAGAGTGCACTGGCACCACTGGGGATGCAGTGCAGTGAGTCCAGAGAGTGCACTGGCACCACTGGGGATGCAGTGCAGTGAGTCCAGAGAGTGCACTGGCACCAATGGGGATGCACTTCAGTGAGTCCACAGAGTGCACTGGCTCCACTGGGGATGCAGTGCAGTGAGTCCAGAGAGTACACTGGCACCATTGGAGATGCAGTGCAGTGAGTCCAGAGAGTGCACTGGCACCACTGGGGATGCAGTGCAGTGAGTCCAGTGAGTGTACTGGCACCACTGGGGATGCACTGCAGTGAGTCCAGAGAGTGCATTGGCACCACTTGGGATGCACTGCAGTGAGTCCAGAGAGTGCACTGGCACCACTGGGGATGCAGTGCAGTGAGTCCAGAGAGTGCACTGGCACCACTGGGGATGCACTGCAGTGAGTCCAGAGAGTTCACTGGCACCACTGGAGATGCACTTCAGTGAGTGCAGAGACTGCACTTGCACCACTGGGGATGCAGTGCAGTGAGTCCAGTGAGTGTACTGGCACCACTGGGGATGCACTGCAGTGAGTCCAGAGAGTGCTTTGGCACCACATGGGATGCACTGCAGTGAGTCCAGAGAGTGCACTGGCACCACTGGGGATGCAGTGCAGTGAGTCCAGAGAGTGCACTGGCACCACTGGGGATGCAGTGCAGTGAGTCCAGAGAGTGCACTGGCACCAATGGGGATGCACTTCAGTGAGTCCACAGAGTGCACTGGCTCCACTGGGGATGCAGTGCAGTGAGTCCAGAGAGTACACTGGCACCATTGGAGATGCAGTGCAGTGAGTCCAGAGAGTGCACTGGCACCACTGGGGATGCAGTGCAGTGAGTCCAGTGAGTGTACAGGCACCACTGGGGATGCACTGCAGTGAGTCCAGAGAGTGCATTGGCACCACTGGGGATGCACTGCAGTGAGTCCAGAGAGTGCACTTGCACCACTGGGGATGCAGTGCAGTGAGTCCAGAGAGTGCACTGGCACCACTGGGGATGCAGTGCAGTGAGTCCAGAGAGTGCACTGGCACCACTGGGGATGCAGTGCAGTGAGTCCAGAGAGTGCACTGGCACCACTGGCGATGCAGTGCAGTGAGTCCAGAGAGTGCACTAGCACCACTGGGGATGCAGTGCAGTCAGTCCAGTGAGTGTACTGGCACCACTGGGGATGCACTGCAGTGAGTCCAGAGAGTGCACTGGCACCACTGGGGATGCACTGCAGTGAGTCCACAGAGTGCACTGGCACCACTGGGGATGCAGTGCAGTGAGTCCAGAGAGTGCACTGGCACCACTGGGGATGCACTTCAGTGAGTCCAGAGAGTGCACGGGCTCCACTGGGGATGCACTGCAGTGAGTCCAGAGAGTGCACTGGCACCACTGGGGATGCACTGCAGTGAGTCCAGAGAGTGCACTTGCACCACTGGGGATGCAGTGCAGTGAGTCCAGAGAGTGCACTGGCACCACTGGGGATGCAGTGCAGTGAGTCCAGAGAGTGCACTGGCACCACTGGGGATGCACTTCAGTGAGTCCAGAGAGTGCACGGGCTCCACTGGGGATGCACTGCAGTGAGTCCAGAGAGTGCACTGGCACCACTGGGGATGCACTGCAGTGAGTCCAGAGAGTGCACTGGCAGCACTGGGGATGCAGTGAAGTGAGTCCAGAGAGTGCACTGGCACCACTGGGGATGCAGTTCAGTGAGTCCAGAGAGTGCACTGGCACCACTGGGGATGCACTGCAGTGAGTCCAGAGAGTTCACTGGCACCACTGGGGATGCAATTCAGTGAGTGCAGAGAGTGCACTGGCACCACTGGGGATGCAGTGCAGTGAGTCCATTGAGTGTACTGGCACCACTGGGGATGCACTGCAGTGAGTCCAGAGAGTGCATTGGCACCACTTGGGATGCACTGCAGTGAGTCCAGAGAGTGCACTTGCTCCACTGGGGATGCAGTGCAGTTAGTCCAGAGAGTGCACTGGCACCACTGGGCATGCAGTGCAGTGAGTCCAGAGAGTGCACTGGCACCAATGGGGATGCACAGCAGTGAGCCCACAGAGTGCACTGGCACCACTGGAGATGCAGTACAGTGAGTTCACAGAGTGCACTGGCACCACTGGGGATGCACTGCAGTGAGTCCAGAGAGTGCTCTGGCACCACTGGGGATGCACTGCAGTGAGTCCAGAGAGTGCACTAGCACCACTGGGGATGCAGTGCAGTTACTCCAGAGAGTGTACTGGCACCACTGGGGATGCACTGCAGTGAGTCCAGAGAGTGCACTGGCACCACTGAGAATGCACTTCAGTGAGTCCAGAGAGTGCACTGGCACCACTGGGGATGCACTGCAGTGAGTCCACAGAGTGCACTGGCACCACTGGGGATGCAGTGCAGTGAGTCCAGAGAGTGCACTGGCACCACTGGGGATGCACTTCAGTGAGTCCAGAGAGTGCACGGGCTCCACTGGGGATGCACTGCAGTGAGTCCACAGAGTGCACTGGCACCACTGGGGATGCAGTGCAGTGAGTCCAGAGAGTGCACTGGCTCCACTGGGGATGCAGTGCAGTGAGTCCAGAGAGTGCACTGGCACCACTGGGGATGCACTGCAGTGAGTCCAGAGAGTGCACTGGCAAAACTGGGGATGCACTGCAGTGAGTCCAGAGAGTGCACTGGCACCACTGGGGATGCAGTGCAGTGAGTCCAGAGTGTGCACTGGCACCACTGGGAATGCAGTGCAGTGAGTCCAGAGATCGCACTGGCACCACGGGGGATGCACTTCAGTGAGTCCAGAGAGTGCACTGGCACCACTGGGGATGCACTGCAGTGAGTCCAGAGAGTGCACTGGCACCACTGGGGATGCACTGCAGTGAGTCCAGAGAGTGCACTGGCACCACTGGGGATGCAGTGCAGTGAGTCCAGAGAGTGCACTGGCACCAGAGGGAATGCACTGCAGTGAGTCCAGTGAGTGCACTGGCACCACTGGGGATGCAGTGCAGTGAGTGCAGGGAGTGCACTGGCACCACTGGGGATGCAGTGCAGTGAGTCCAGAGAGTGCACTGGCACCACTGGGGATGCAGTGCAGTGAGTCCAGAGAGTGCACAGGCAGCACTGGGGATGCAGTGCAGTGAGTCCAGAGAGTGCTCTGGCACCACTGGGGATGCACAACAGTGAGTCCAGAGAGTGCACTGGCACCACTGGGGATGCAGTGCAGTGAGTCCAGAGAGTGCACTGGCACCACTGGTGATGCACTGCAGTTACTCCAGAGAGTGCACTGGCACCACTGGGGATGCAGTACGGTGAGTCCAGAGAGTGCACTGGACCACTGGTGATGCACTGCAGTGAGTCCAGAGAGTGCACTGGCACCACTGAGAATGCCTTTCAGTGAGTCCAGAGAGTGCACTGGCACCACTGTGGATGCACTGCAGTGAGTCCACAGATTGCACTAGCACCACTGGGGATGCAGTGCAGTGAGTCCAGAGAGTGTACTGGCACCACTGGGGATGCACTGCAGTGAGTCCAGAGAGTGCACTGGCACCACTGAGAATGCACTTCAGTGAGTCCAGAGAGCGCACTGGCACCACTGGGGATGCAGTGCAGTGAGTCCAGAGAGTGCACTGGCACCACTGGGGATGCAGTGCAGTGAGTCCAGAGAGTTCACTGGCACCACTGGAGATGCACTTCAGTGAGTGCAGAGACTGCACTGGCACCACTGGGGATACAGTGCAGTGAGTCCAGTGAGTGTACTGGCACCACTGGGGATGCAGCGCAGTGAGTCCAGAGAGTGCACTGGCACCAATGTGGATGCAGTGCAGTGAGTCCAGAGAGAGCACTGGCAGCACTGGGGATGCACTGCAGTGAGTCCAGAGAGTGCACTGGCACCACTGGGGATGGACTGCAGTGAGTCCAGAGAGTGCACTGGCACCACTCGAGATGCAGTGCAGTGAGTGCAGAGAGTGCACTGGAACCACTGGGGATGCGGTGGCGGGAGTCCAGAGAGTGCTTTGGCACCACTGGGGATGCAGTACAGTGACTCTAGAGAGTGCACTGGCACCACTGGGGATGCAGTGCAGTGAGTCCAGAGAGTGCACTGGCACCACTCAGGGTGCAGTGCAGTGAGTCAAGAGAGTGCACTGGCACCACTGGGGATGCAGTGCAGTGAGTCCAGAGAGTGCACTGGCACCACTGGGGATGCACTGCAGTCACTCCAGAGAGTGCACTGGCACCACTGGGGATGCAGCGCAGTGACTCTAGAGGGTGCACTGGCACCACTGGGGATGCGGTGCAGTGAGTCCAGAGAGTGCACTGGCACCACTCAGGGTGCAGTGCGGTGAGTCCAGAGAGTGCACTGGCACCACTGGGGATGCAGTACAGTGAGTCCAGAGAGTGCACTGGCACCACTGGGGATGCAGTGCAGTGAGTTCAGAGAGTGCACTGGCACCACTGGGGATGCACTGCAGTGAGTCCAGAGTGCACTAGCACCACTGGGGATGCACTGCAGTGAGTCCAGAGTGCACTAGCACCACTGGGGATGCACTGCAGTGAGTCCAGAGAGTGCACTGGCACCACCGGGAATGCACTGCAGTGAGTCCAGAGAGTGCACTGGCACCACTGGGGATGCACTTCAGTGAGTCCAGAGAGTGCACTGGCACCACTGGGTATGCAGTGACGCTAGTTCAGAGAGTGCACTGGTACCACTGGGGATGCACTGCAGTGAGTCCAGAGAGTGCACTGGCACCACTGGGGATGCACTGCAGTGAGTCCAGAGAGTGCACTGGCACAACTGGGGATGCAGCGCAGTGACTCTAGAGAGTGCACTGGCACCACTGCGGATGCGGTGCAGTGAGTCCAGAGAGTGCACTGGCACCACAGGTGATGCAGTGCAGTGAGTCCAGAGAGTGCACTGGCAGCACTGGGGATGCAGCGCAGTGAGTCCAGAGAGTGCACTGGCACCACTGGGGATGCCCTGCAGTGAGTCCAGAGAGTGCACTGGCACCACTGGGGATGCACTACAGTGAGTCCAGGGATAGCACTGGCACCACTGGGGATGCAGTGCAGTGAGTCCAGTGAGTGCACTGGCACAACTGGGGATGCACTGCAGTGAGTCCAGAGAGTGCACTGGCACCACAGAGAATGCACTTCAGTGAGTCCAGAGAGTGCACTGGCACCACTGGGGATGCACTGCAGTGAGTCCAGAGAGTGCACTGGCACCACTGGGGATGCACTACAGTGAGTCCAGGGATAGCACTGGCACCACTGGGGATGCAGTGCAGTGAGTCCAGAGAGTGCACTGGCACCACTGGGGATGCAGTGCAGTGAGTCCAGAGAGTGCACTGGCACCACTGATGATGCAGTACAGTGAGTCCAGTGAGTGCACTGGCACAACTGGGGATGTAGTGCAGTGACTCGAGAGAGTGCACTGGAACCACTGGGGATGCAGTGCCGCGAGTCCAGAGAGTGCACTGGCTCCACTGGGGATGCGGTGCCGGAGGTCCGGAGAGTGCATTGGCACCACTGGGGATGCAGAGCAGTGACTCCAGAGAGTGCACTGGCACCACTGGGGATGCACTGCAGTGAGCCCAGTGAGTGCACTGGCACCACTGGGGATGCGGTGCCGGGAGTCGAGAGAGTGCTTTGGCACCGCTGGGGATGCACTGCAGTTACTCCAGAGAGTGCACAGGCACCAATGGGGATGCACATCAGTGAGTCCAGAGAGTGCACTGGCACCACTGGGGATGCAGTGCAGCAAGTCCAGAGAGTGCACTGGCACCACTGGGGATGCAGTGCAGTGAGTCCAGTGAGTGTACTGGCACCACTGGGGATGCACTGCAGTGAGTCCAGAGAGTGCATTGGCACCACTTGGGATGCACTGCAGTGAGTCCAGAGAGTGCACTTGCACCACTGGGGATGCACTGCAGTGAGTCCACAGAGTGCACTGGCACCACTGGGGATGCAGTGCAGTGAGTCCAGAGAGTGCACTGGCACCAATGGGGATGCACAGCAGTGAGTCCACAGAGTGCACTGGCACCACTGGGGATGCAGCGCAGTGAGTCCAGAGAGTGCACTGGCACCACTGGGGATGCACTGCAGTGAGTCCAGAGAGTGCTCTGGCACCACTGGAGATGCAGTGCAGTGAGTCCAGAGAGTGCACTAGCACCACTGGGGATGCAGTGCAGTCAGTCCAGTGAGTGTACTGGCACCACTGGGGATGCAGTGCAGTGAGTCCAGAGAGTGCACTGGCACCACTGAGAATGCACTGCAGTGAGTCCACAGAGTGCACGGGCTCCACTGGGGATGCACTGCAGTGAGTCCACAGAGTGCACTGGCACCACTGGGGATGCAGTGCAGTGAGTCCAGAGATCGCACTGGCTCCACTGGGGATGCAGTGCAGTGAGTCCAGAGAGTGCTCTGGCACCACTGGGGATGCAGTGCAGTGAGTCCAGAGAGTGCACTGGCACCGCTGGGGATGCAGTGCAGTGAGTCCAGAGAGTGCTCTGGCACCACTGGGGATGCAGTGCAGTGAGTCCAGAGAGTGCAGTGGCACCACTGGTGATGCACTGCAGTTACTCCAGAGAGTGCACTGGCACCACTGGGTATGCGGTGCGGTGAGTCCAGAGAGTGCACTGGCACCACTGGGGATGCACTGCAGTGAGTCCAGAGAGTGCACTGGCACCACTGAGAATGCCCTTCAGTGAGTCCAGAGAGTGTACTGGCACCACTGGGGATGCACTTCAGTGAGTCCAGAGAGCGCACTGGCACCACTGGGGATGCAGTGCAGTGAGTCCAGAGAGTGCACTTGCACCACTGAGAATGCACTTCAGTGAGTCCAAAGAGTGCACTGGCACCACTGGGGATGCACTGCAGTGAGTCCAGAGAGTGCACTGGCACCACTGGGGATGCTGTGCAGTGAGTCCAGAGAGTGCACGGGCTCCACTGAGTATGCATTGCAGTGAGTCCAGAGAGTGCACTGGCAACACTGGGGATGCAGTGCAGTGAGTCCTGAGAGTGCACTGGCACCACTGGGGATGCAGTGGAGCAAGTCCAGAGAGTGCACTGGCACCACTGGGGATGCAGTGCAGTGAGTCCAGAGAGTGCACTGGCACCAATGGGGATGCAGTGTAGTGAGTCCAGAGAGTGCACTGGCACCACTGGGGATGCAGTACAGTGAGTCCAGAGAGTGCACTGGCACCACTGGGGATGCACAACAGTGAGTCCAGAGAGTGCATTGGCACCACTGGGGATGCAGTGCAGTGAGTCCAGAGAGTGCACTGGCACCATTGGAGATGCAGTGCAGTGAGTCCAGAGAGTGCACTGGCACCACTGGGGATGCAGTGCAGTGAGTCCAGAGAGTGCACTGGCACCACTGGGGATGCAGTGCAGTGAGTCCAGAGAGTGCACTGGCACCACTGGGGATGCTGTGCAGTGAGTCCAGAGAGTGCACGGGCTCCACTGAGTATGCATTGCAGTGAGTCCAGAGAGTGCACTGGCAACACTGGGGATGCAGTGCAGTGAGTCCTGAGAGTGCACTGGCACCACTGGGGATGCAGTGGAGCAAGTCCAGAGAGTGCACTGGCACCACTGGGGATGCAGTGCAGTGAGTCCAGAGAGTGCACTGGCACCAATGGGGATGCAGTGTAGTGAGTCCAGAGAGTGCACTGGCACCACTGGGGATGCAGTACAGTGAGTCCAGAGAGTGCACTGGCACCACTGGGGATGCACAACAGTGAGTCCAGAGAGTGCATTGGCACCACTGGGGATGCAGTGCAGTGAGTCCAGAGAGTGCACTGGCACCATTGGAGATGCAGTGCAGTGAGTCCAGAGAGTGCACTGGCACCACTGGGGATGCAGTGCAGTGAGTCCAGAGAGTGCACTGGCACCACTGGGGATGCAGTGCAGTGAGTCCAGAGAGTGCACTGGCACCACTGGGGATGCACTGCAGTGAGTCCAGATAGTTCACTGGCACCAATGGGGCTGCACTTCAGTGAGTGCAGAGAGTGCACTGGCACCACTGGGGATGCAGTGCAGTGAGTCCAGTGAGTGTACTGGCACCCCTGGGGATGCACTGCAGTGAGTCCAGAGAGTGCATTGGCACCACTTGGGATGCACTGCAGTGAGTCCAGAGAGTGCACTGGCACCACTGGGGATGCAGTGCAGTGAGTCCAGAGAGTGCACTGACACCACTGGGGATGCAGTGCAGTGAGTCCAGAGAGTGCACTGGCACCAATGGGGATGCACAGCAGTGAGTCCACAGAGTGCACTGGCACCACTGGGGATGCAGTGCAGTGAGTCCAGAGAGTGCACTGGCACCACTGGGGATGCAGTGCAGTGAGTCCAGAGAGTGCACTGGCACCACTGGGGATGCACAGCAGTGAGTCCAGAGAGTGCATTGGCACCACTGGGGATGCAGTGCAGTGAGTCCAGAGAGTGCACTGGCACCATTGGAGATGCAGTGCAGTGAGTCCAGAGAGTGCACTGGCACCACTGGGGATGCAGTGCAGTGAGTCCAGAGAGTGCACTGGCACCAATGGGGATGCACTTCTGTGAGTCCACAGAGTGCACTGGCTCCACTGGGGATGCAGTGCAGTGAGTCCAGAGAGTACACTGGCACCATTGGAGATGCAGTGCAGTGAGTCCAGAGAGTGCACTGGCACCACTGGGGATGCAGTGCAGTGAGTCCAGTGAGTGTACTGGCACCACTGGGGATGCACTGCAGTGAGTCCAGAGAGTGCATTGGCACCACTGGGGATGCACTGCAGTGAGTCCAGAGAGTGCACTTGCACCACTGGGGATGCAGTGCAGTGAGTCCAGAGAGTGCACTGGCACCACTGGGGATGCAGTGCAGTGAGTCCAGAGAGTGCACTGGCACCACTGGGGATGCAGTGCAGTGAGTCCAGAGAGTGCACTGGCACCACTGGCGATGCAGTGCAGTGAGTCCAGAGAGTGCACTGGCACCAATGGGGATGCACAGCAGTGAGCCCACAGAGTGCACTGACACCACTGGGGATGCAGTGCAGTGAGTCCAGAGAGTGCACTGGTACCACTGGGGATGCAGTGCAGTGAGTCCAGAGAGTGCACTGGCACCACTGGGGATGCACAGCAGTGAGTCCAGAGAGTGCATTGGCACCACTGGGGATGCAGTGCAGTGAGTCCAGAGAGTGCACTGGCACCATTGGAGATGCAGTGCAGTGAGTCCAGAGAGTGCACTGGCACCACTGGGGATGCAGTGCAGTGAGTCCAGAGAGTGCACTGGCACCACTGGGGATGCAGTGCAGTGAGTCCAGAGAGTGCACTGGCACCACTGGGGATGCACTGCAGTGAGTCCAGAGAGTTCACTGGCACCACTGGAGATGCACTTCAGTGAGTGCAGAGACTGCACTGGCACCACTGGGGATGCAGTGCAGTGAGTCCAGTGAGTGTACTGGCACCACTGGGGATGCACTGCAGTGAGTCCAGAGAGTGCTTTGGCACCACTTGGGATGCACTGCAGTGAGTCCAGAGAGTGCACTGGCACCACTGGGGATGCAGTGCAGTGAGTCCAGAGAGTGCACTGGCACCACTGGGGATGCAGTGCAGTGAGTCCAGAGAGTGCACTGGCACCAAAGGGGATGCACTTCAGTGAGTCCACAGAGTGCACTGGCTCCACTGGGGATGCAGTGCAGTGAGTCCAGAGAGTACACTGGCACCATTGGAGATGCAGTGCAGTGAGTCCAGAGAGTGCACTGGCACCACTGGGGATGCAGTGCAGTGAGTCCAGTGAGTGTACTGGCACCACTGGGGATGCACTGCAGTGAGTCCAGAGAGTGCATTGGCACCAGTGGGGATGCACTGCAGTGAGTGCAGAGAGTGCACTGGCACCACTGGGGATGCAGTGCAGTGAGTCCAGAGAGTGCACTGGCACCACTGGGGATGCACTGCAGTGAGTCCAGAGAGTTCACTGGCACCACTGGAGATGCACTTCAGTGAGTGCAGAGACTGCACTGGCACCACTGGGGATGCAGTGCAGTGAGTCCAGTGAGTGTACTGGCACCACTGGGGATGCACTGCAGTGAGTCCAGAGAGTGCTTTGGCACCACTTGGGATGCACTGCAGTGAGTCCAGAGAGTGCACTGGCACCACTGGGGATGCAGTGCAGTGAGTCCAGAGAGTGTACTGGCACCACTGGGGATGCACTTCAGTGAGTCCAGAGAGCGCACTGGCACCACTGGGGATGCAGTGCAGTGAGTCCAGAGAGTGCACTTGCACCACTGAGAATGCACTTCAGTGAGTCCAAAGAGTGCACTGGCACCACTGGGGATGCACTGCAGTGAGTCCAGAGAGTGCACTGGCACCACTGGGGATGCTGTGCAGTGAGTCCAGAGAGTGCACGGGCTCCACTGAGTATGCATTGCAGTGAGTCCAGAGAGTGCACTGGCAACACTGGGGATGCAGTGCAGTGAGTCCTGAGAGTGCACTGGCACCACTGGGGATGCAGTGGAGCAAGTCCAGAGAGTGCACTGGCACCACTGGGGATGCAGTGCAGTGAGTCCAGAGAGTGCACTGGCACCAATGGGGATGCAGTGTAGTGAGTCCAGAGAGTGCACTGGCACCACTGGGGATGCAGTACAGTGAGTCCAGAGAGTGCACTGGCACCACTGGGGATGCACAACAGTGAGTCCAGAGAGTGCATTGGCACCACTGGGGATGCAGTGCAGTGAGTCCAGAGAGTGCACTGGCACCATTGGAGATGCAGTGCAGTGAGTCCAGAGAGTGCACTGGCACCACTGGGGATGCAGTGCAGTGAGTCCAGAGAGTGCACTGGCACCACTGGGGATGCAGTGCAGTGAGTCCAGAGAGTGCACTGGCACCACTGGGGATGCTGTGCAGTGAGTCCAGAGAGTGCACGGGCTCCACTGAGTATGCATTGCAGTGAGTCCAGAGAGTGCACTGGCAACACTGGGGATGCAGTGCAGTGAGTCCTGAGAGTGCACTGGCACCACTGGGGATGCAGTGGAGCAAGTCCAGAGAGTGCACTGGCACCACTGGGGATGCAGTGCAGTGAGTCCAGAGAGTGCACTGGCACCAATGGGGATGCAGTGTAGTGAGTCCAGAGAGTGCACTGGCACCACTGGGGATGCAGTACAGTGAGTCCAGAGAGTGCACTGGCACCACTGGGGATGCACAACAGTGAGTCCAGAGAGTGCATTGGCACCACTGGGGATGCAGTGCAGTGAGTCCAGAGAGTGCACTGGCACCATTGGAGATGCAGTGCAGTGAGTCCAGAGAGTGCACTGGCAGCACTGGGGATGCAGTGCAGTGAGTCCAGAGAGTGCACTGGCACCACTGGGGATGCAGTGCAGTGAGTCCAGAGAGTGCACTGGCACCACTGGGGATGCACTGCAGTGAGTCCAGATAGTTCACTGGCACCAATGGGGCTGCACTTCAGTGAGTGCAGAGAGTGCACTGGCACCACTGGGGATGCAGTGCAGTGAGTCCAGTGAGTGTACTGGCACCCCTGGGGATGCACTGCAGTGAGTCCAGAGAGTGCATTGGCACCACTTGGGATGCACTGCAGTGAGTCCAGAGAGTGCACTTGCACCACTGGGGATGCAGTGCAGTGAGTCCAGAGAGTGCACTGACACCACTGGGGATGCAGTGCAGTGAGTCCAGAGAGTGCACTGGCACCAATGGGGATGCACAGCAGTGAGTCCACAGAGTGCACTGGCACCACTGGGGATGCAGTGCAGTGAGTCCAGAGAGTGCACTGGCACCACTGGGGATGCAGTGCAGTGAGTCCAGAGAGTGCACTGGCACCACTGGGGATGCAGTGCAGTGAGTCCAGAGAGTGCATTGGCACCACTGGGGATGCAGTGCAGTGAGTCCAGAGAGTGCACTGGCACCATTGGAGATGCAGTGCAGTGAGTCCAGAGAGTGCACTGGCACCACTGGGGATGCAGTGCAGTGAGTCCAGAGAGTGCACTGGCACCAATGGGGATGCACTTCTGTGAGTCCACAGAGTGCACTGGCTCCACTGGGGATGCAGTGCAGTGAGTCCAGAGAGTACACTGGCACCATTGGAGATGCAGTGCAGTGAGTCCAGAGAGTGCACTGGCACCACTGGGGATGCAGTGCAGTGAGTCCAGTGAGTGTACTGGCACCACTGGGGATGCACTGCAGTGAGTCCAGAGAGTGCATTGGCACCACTGGGGATGCACTGCAGTGAGTCCAGAGAGTGCACTTGCACCACTGGGGATGCAGTGCAGTGAGTCCAGAGAGTGCACTGGCACCACTGGGGATGCAGTGCAGTGAGTCCAGAGAGTGCACTGGCACCACTGGGGATGCAGTGCAGTGAGTCCAGAGAGTGCACTGGCACCACTGGCGATGCAGTGCAGTGAGTCCAGAGAGTGCACTGGCACCAATGGGGATGCACAGCAGTGAGCCCACAGAGTGCACTGACACCACTGGGGATGCAGTGCAGTGAGTCCAGAGAGTGCACTGGTACCACTGGGGATGCAGTGCAGTGAGTCCAGAGAGTGCACTGGCACCACTGGGGATGCACAGCAGTGAGTCCAGAGAGTGCATTGGCACCACTGGGGATGCAGTGCAGTGAGTCCAGAGAGTGCACTGGCACCATTGGAGATGCAGTGCAGTGAGTCCAGAGAGTGCACTGGCACCACTGGGGATGCAGTGCAGTGAGTCCAGAGAGTGCACTGGCACCACTGGGGATGCAGTGCAGTGAGTCCAGAGAGTGCACTGGCACCACTGGGGATGCACTGCAGTGAGTCCAGAGAGTTCACTGGCACCACTGGAGATGCACTTCAGTGAGTGCAGAGACTGCACTGGCACCACTGGGGATGCAGTGCAGTGAGTCCAGTGAGTGTACTGGCACCACTGGGGATGCACTGCAGTGAGTCCAGAGAGTGCTTTGGCACCACTTGGGATGCACTGCAGTGAGTCCAGAGAGTGCACTGGCACCACTGGGGATGCAGTGCAGTGAGTCCAGAGAGTGCACTGGCACCACTGGGGATGCAGTGCAGTGAGTCCAGAGAGTGCACTGGCACCAAAGGGGATGCACTTCAGTGAGTCCACAGAGTGCACTGGCTCCACTGGGGATGCAGTGCAGTGAGTCCAGAGAGTACACTGGCACCATTGGAGATGCAGTGCAGTGAGTCCAGAGAGTGCACTGGCACCACTGGGGATGCAGTGCAGTGAGTCCAGTGAGTGTACTGGCACCACTGGGGATGCACTGCAGTGAGTCCAGAGAGTGCATTGGCACCAGTGGGGATGCACTGCAGTGAGTCCAGAGAGTGCACTGGCACCACTGGGGATGCAGTGCAGTGAGTCCAGAGAGTGCACTGGCACCACTGGGGATGCACTGCAGTGAGTCCAGAGAGTTCACTGGCACCACTGGAGATGCACTTCAGTGAGTGCAGAGACTGCACTGGCACCACTGGGGATGCAGTGCAGTGAGTCCAGTGAGTGTACTGGCACCACTGGGGATGCACTGCAGTGAGTCCAGAGAGTGCTTTGGCACCACTTGGGATGCACTGCAGTGAGTCCAGAGAGTGCACTGGCACCACTGGGGATGCAGTGCAGTGAGTCCAGAGATTGCACTGGCACCACTGGGGATGCAGTGCAGTGAGTCCAGAGAGTGCACTGGCACCAATGGGGATGCACTTCAGTGAGTCCACAGAGTGCACTGGCTCCACTGGGGATGCAGTGCAGTGAGTCCAGAGAGTACACTGGCACCATTGGAGATGCAGTGCAGTGAGTCCAGAGAGTGCACTGGCACCACTGGGGATGCAGTGCAGTGAGTCCAGTGAGTATACTGGCACCACTGGGGATGCACTGCAGTAAGTCCAGAGAGTGCATTGGCACCAGTGGGGATGCACTGCAGTGAGTCCAGAGAGTGCACTTGCACCACTGGGGATGCAGTGCAGTGAGTCCAGAGAGTGCACTGGCACCACTGGGGATGCAGTGCAGTGAGTCCAGAGAGTGCACTGGCACCACTGGCGATGCAGTGCAGTGAGTCCAGAGAGTGCACTAGCACCACTGGGGATGCAGTGCAGTCAGTCCAGTGAGTGTACTGGCACCACTGGGGATGCACTGCAGTGAGTCCAGAGAGTGCACTGGCACCACTGGGGATGCACTGCAGTGAGTCCACAGAGTGCACTGGCACCACTGGGGATGCAGTGCAGTGAGTCCAGAGAGTGCACTGGCACCACTGGGGATGCACTTCAGTGAGTCCAGAGAGTGCACGGGGTCCACTGGGGATGCAGTGCAGTGAGTCCAGAGAGTGCACTGGCACCACTGGGGATGCACTGCAGTGAGTCCAGAGAGTGCACTTGCACCACTGGGGATGCAGTGCAGTGAGTCCAGAGAGTGCACTGGCACCACTGGGGATGCAGTGCAGTGAGTCCAGAGAGTGCACTGGCACCAATGGGGATGCACAGCAGTGAGCCCACAGAGTGCACTGGCACCACTGGGGATGCAGTACAGTGAGTCCAGAGAGTGCACTGGCACCACTGGGGATGCACTGCAGTGAGTCCAGAGAGTGCTCTGGCACCACTGGCGATGCAGTGCAGTGAGTCCAGAGAGTGCACTAGCACCACTGGGGATGCAGTGCAGTCAGTCCAGTGAGTGTACTGGCACCACTGGGGATGCACTGCAGTGAGTCCAGAGAGTGCACTGGCACCACTGGGGATGCACTGCAGTGAGTCCACAGAGTACACTGGCACCACTGGGGATGCAGTGCAGTGAGTCCAGAGAGTGCACTGGCACCACTGGGGATGCACAGCAGTGAGTCCAGAGAGTGCACGGGCTCCACTGGGGATGCACTGCAGTGAGTCCAGAGAGTGTACTGGCACCACTGGGGATGCACTGCAGTGAGTCCAGAGAGTGCACTGGCACCACTGGGGATGCAGTGAAGTGAGTCCAGAGAGTGCACTGGCACCACTGGGGATGCAGTTCAGTGAGTCCAGAGAGTGCACTGGCACCACTGGGGATGCACTGCAGTGAGTCCAGAGAGTTCACTGGCACCACTGGGGATGCAATTCAGTGAGTGCAGAGACTGCACTGGCACCACTGGGGATGCAGTGCAGTGAGTCCAGTGAGTGTACTGGCACCACTGGGGATGCACTGCAGTGAGTCCAGAGAGTGCATTGGCACCACTTGGGATGCACTGCAGTGAGTCCAGAGAGTGCACTTGCACCACTGGGGATGCAGTGCAGTGAGTCCAGAGAGTGCACTGGCACCACTGGGCATGCAGTGCAGTGAGTCCAGAGAGTGCACTGGCACCAATGGGGATGCACAGCAGTGAGCCCACAGAGTGCACTGGCACCACTGGAGATGCAGTACAGTGAGTCCACAGAGTGCACTGGCACCACTGGGGATGCAGTGCAGTGAGTCCAGAGAGTGCTCTGGCACCACTGGGGATGCAGTGCAGTGAGTCCAGAGAGTGCACTAGCACCACTGGGGATGCAGTGCAGTCAGTCCAGTGAGTGTACTGGCACCACTGGGGATGCACTGCAGTGAGTCCAGAGAGTGCACTGGCACCACTGAGAATGCACTTCAGTGAGTCCAGAGAGTGCACTGGCACCACTGGGAATGCACTGCAGTGAGTCCACAGAGTGCACTGGCACCACTGGGGATGCAGTGCAGTGAGTCCAGAGAGTGCACTGGCACCACTGGGGATGCACTTCAGTGAGTCCAGAGAGTGCACGGGCTCCACTGGGGATGCAGTGCAGTGAGTCCAGAGAGTGCACTGGCACCACTGGGGATGCCCTGCAGTGAGTCCAGAGAGTGCACTGGCTCCACTGGGGATGCAGTGCAGTGAGTCCAGAGAGTGCACTGGCACCACTGGGTATGCAGTGCAGTGAGTCCAGAGAGTGCACTGGCAAAACTGGGGATGCACTGCAGTGAGTCCAGAGAGTGCACTGGCACCACTGGGGATGCAGTGCAGTGAGTCCAGAGTGTGCACTGGCACCACTGGGAATGCAGTGCAGTGAGTCCAGAGATCGCACTGGCACCACGGGGGATGCACTTCAGTGAGTCCAGAGAGTGCACTGGCACCACTGGGGATGCACTGCAGTGAGTCCAGAGAGTGCACTGGCACCACTGGGGATGCACTGCAGTGAGTCCAGAGAGTGCACTGGCACCACTGGGGATGCAGTGCAGTGAGTCCAGAGAGTGCACTGGCACCAGAGGGAATGCACTGCAGTGAGTCCAGTGAGTGCACTGGCACCACTGGGGATGCAGTGCAGTGAGTGCAGGGAGTGCACTGGCACCACTGGGGATGCAGTGCAGTGAGTCCAGAGAGTGCAGTGGCACCACTGGGGATGCAGTGCAGTGAGTCCAGAGAGTGCACAGGCAGCACTGGGGATGCAGTGCAGTGAGTCCAGAGAGTGCTCTGGCACCACTGGGGATGCAGTGCAGTGAGTCCAGAGAGTGCACTGGCACCACTGGGGATGCAGTGCAGTGAGTCCAGAGAGTGCACTGGCACCACTGGTGATGCACTGCAGTTACTCCAGAGAGTGCACTGGCACCACTGGGGATGCGGTACGGTGAGTCCAGAGAGTGCACTGGACCACTGGTGATGCACTGCAGTGAGTCCAGAGAGTGCACTGGCACCACTGAGAATGCCTTTCAGTGAGTCCAGAGAGTGCACTGGCACCACTGTGGATGCACTGCAGTGAGTCCACAGATTGCACTAGCACCACTGGGGATGCAGTGCAGTGAGTCCAGAGAGTGTACTGGCACCACTGGGGATGCACTGCAGTGAGTCCAGAGAGTGCACTGGCACCACTGAGAATGCACTTCAGTGAGTCCAGAGAGCGCACTGGCACCACTGGGGATGCAGTGCAGTGAGTCCAGAGAGTGAACAAGCACCACTGGGAATGTAGTGCAGTGAATCCAGTGAGTCCACTGGCACCAGTGGGGATGCACTGCAGTGAGTCCAGAGAGTGCACTGGCACCACTGGGGATGCAGTGCAGTGAGCCCAGTGAGTGCACTGGCACCACTGGAGATGCAGTACAGTGAGTCCAGTGAATGCACTGGCAACACTGGGGATGCAGTGCAGTGAGTCCAGAGAGTGCACTGGCACCACTGGTGATGCAGTATAGTGAGTCCAGTGAGTGCACTGGCACCACTGGGGATGCAGTGCAGTGAGTCCAGAGAGTGCACTGGCACCACTGGGGATGCACTGCAGTGAGTCCAGAGAGTGCACTGGCACCACTGATGATGCAGTACAGTGAGTCCAGTGAGTGCACTGGCACCACTGGGGATGTAGTGCATTGACTCCAGAGAGTGCACTGGCACCACTTGGGATGCAGTGCAGTGAGTCTAGAGAGTGCACTGGCACCACTGGGGATGCAGTGCAGTGAGTCCAGAGAGTGCATTGGCACCACTGGGGATGCAGTGCAGTGAGTCCAGAGAGTGCACTGGCAGCACTGGGGATGCACTGCAGTGAGTCCACAGAGTGCACTGGTACCACTGGGGATGCAGTGCAGTGAGTCCAGAGAGTGCACTGGCACCACTGGGGATGCACTGCAGTGAGTCCAGAGAGTGCACTGGCACCACTGGGGATGCAGTGCAGTGAGTTCAGAGAGTGCACTGGCACCACTGGGGATGCAGTGCAGTGAGTCCAGAGAGTGCACTGGCACCACTGAGAATGCACTTCAGTGAGTCCAGAGAGTGCACTAGCACCACTGGGGATGCAGTGCAGTGAATCCAGTGAGTGCACTGGCACCACTGGGGATGCAGTGCAGTGAGTCAAGAGAGTGCACTGGCACCACTGGGGATGCAGTACAGTGAGTCCAGAGAGTGCATTGGCACCATTGGAGATGCAGTGCAGTGAGTCCAAAGAGTGCACTGGCACCACTGGGGATGCACAGCAGTGAGTCCAGAGAGTGCATTGGCACCACTGGGGATGCAGTGCAGTGAGTCCAGAGAGTGCACTGGCACCATTGGAGATGCAGTGCAGTGAGTCCAGAGAGTGCACTGGCACCAATGGGGATGCACTTCAGTGAGTCCACAGAGTGCACTGGCTCCACTGGGGATGCAGTGCAGTGAGTCCAGAGAGTGCACTGGCACCATTGGAGATGCAGTGCAGTGAGTCCA
Organism: Anser brachyrhynchus; assembly: GCF_964034855.1. Lineage (NCBI taxonomy): Eukaryota > Metazoa > Chordata > Aves > Anseriformes > Anatidae > Anser > Anser brachyrhynchus. The sequence continues at coordinate 743,212 of NW_027664122.1, forward strand.
GAGAGTGCACTGGCACCACTGGGGATGCAGTGCAGTGAGTCCAGAGAGTGCACTGGCACCACTGGGGATGCAGTGCAGTGAGTCCAGAGAGTGCACTGGCACCACTGGGGATGCACTGCAGTGAGTCCAGAGAGTTCACTGGCACCACTGGGGATGCACTTCAGTGAGTGCAGAGACTGCACTGGCACCACTGGGGATGCAATTCAGTGAGTGCAGAGACTGCACTGGCACCACTGGGGATGCAGTGCAGTGAGTCCAGTGAGTGTACTGGCACCACTGGGGATGCACTGCAGTGAGTCCAGAGAGTGCATTGGCACCACTTGGGATGCACTGCAGTGAGTCCAGAGAGTGCACTTGCACCACTGGGGATGCAGTGCAGTGAGTCCAGAGAGTGCACTGGCACCACTGGGGATGCAGTGCAGTGAGTCCAGAGAGTGCACTGGCACCAATGGGGATGCACAGCAGTGAGCCCACAGAGTGCACTGGCACCACTGGGGATGCACTGCAGTGAGTCCAGAGAGTGCTCTGGCACCACTGGGGATGCAGTGCAGTGAGTCCAGAGAGTGCACTGGCACCAATGGGGATGCACAGCAGTGAGCCCACAGAGTGCACTGGCACCACTGGGGATGCAGTACAGTGAGTCCACAGAGTGCACTGGCACCACTGGAGATGCACTGCAGTGAGTCCAGAGAGTGCTCTGGCACCACTGGGGATGCAGTGCAGTGAGTCCAGAGAGTGCACTAGCACCACTGGGGATGCAGTGCAGTCAGTCCAGTGAGTGTACTGGCACCACTGGGGATGCACTGCAGTGAGTCCAGAGAGTGCACTGGCACCACTGAGAATGCACTTCAGTGAGTCCAGAGAGTGCACTGGCACCACTGGGGATGCACTGCAGTGAGTCCACAGAGTGCACTGGCACCACTGGGGATGCAGTGCAGTGAGTCCAGAGAGTGCACTGGCACCACTGGGGATGCACTTCAGTGAGTCCAGAGAGTGCACGGGCTCCACTGGGGATGCAGTGCAGTGAGTCCAGAGAGTGCACTGGCACCACTGGGGATGCAGTGCAGTGAGTCCAGAGAGTGCACTGGCTCCACTGGGGATGCAGTGCAGTGAGTCCAGAGAGTGCACTGGCACCACTGGGTATGCAGTGCAGTGAGTACAGAGAGTGCACTGGCAAAACTGGGGATGCACTGCAGTGAGTCCAGAGAGTGCACTGGCACCACTGGGGATGCAGTGCAGTGAGTCCAGAGTGTGCACTGGCACCACTGGGAATGCAGTGCAGTGAGTCCAGAGATCGCACTGGCACCACGGGGGATGCACTTCAGTGAGTCCAGAGAGTGCACTGGCACCACTGGGGATGCACTGCAGTGAGTCCAGAGAGTGCACTGGCACCACTGGGGATGCACTGCAGTGAGTCCAGAGAGTGCACTGGCACCACTGGGGATGCAGTGCAGTGAGTCCAGAGAGTGCACTGGCACCAGAGGGAATGCACTGCAGTGAGTCCAGTGAGTGCACTGGCACCACTGGGGATGCAGTGCAGTGAGTGCAGGGAGTGCACTGGCACCACTGGGGATGCAGTGCAGTGAGTCCAGAGAGTGCAGTGGCACCACTGGGGATGCAGTGCAGTCACTCCAGAGAGTGCACAGGCAGCACTGGCGATGCAGTGCAGTGAGTCCAGAGAGTGCTCTGGCACCACTGGGGATGCAGAGCAGTGAGTCCAGAGAGTGCACTGGCACCACTGGGGATGCAGTGCAGTGAGTCCAGAGAGTGCACTGGCACCACTGGTGATGCACTGCAGTTACTCCAGAGAGTGCACTGGCACCACTGGGGATGCGGTACGGTGAGTCCAGAGAGTGCACTGGACCACTGGTGATGCACTGCAGTGAGTCCAGAGAGTGCACTGGCACCACTGAGAATGCCTTTCAGTGAGTCCAGAGAGTGCACTGGCACCACTGGGAATGCACTGCAGTGAGTCCACAGATTGCACTAGCACCACTGGGGATGCAGTGCAGTGAGTCCAGAGAGTGTACTGGCACCACTGGGGATGCACTGCAGTGAGTCCAGAGAGTGCACTGGCACCACTGAGAATGCACTTCAGTGAGTCCAGAGAGCGCACTGGCACCACTGGGGATGCAGTGCAGTGAGTCCAGAGAGTGCACTGGCACCACTGAGAATGCACTTCAGTGAGTCCAAAGAGTGCACTGGCACCACTGGGGATGCACTGCAGTGAGTCCAGAGAGTGAACTAGCACCACTGGGAATGTAGTGCAGTGAATCCAGTGAGTCCACTGGCACCAGTGGGGATGCACTGCAGTGAGTCCAGAGAGTGCACTGGCACCACTGGGGATGCAGTGCAGTGAGCCCAGTGAGTGCACTGGCACCACTGGAGATGCAGTACAGTGAGTCCAGTGAATGCACTGGCAACACTGGGGATGCAGTGCAGTGAGTCCAGAGAGTGCACTGGCACCACTGGTGATGCAGTATAGTGAGTCCAGTGAGTGCACTGGCACCACTGGGGATGCAGTGCAGTGAGTCCAGAGAGTGCACTGGCACCACTGGGGATGCACTGCAGTGAGTCCAGAGAGTGCACTGGCACCACTGATGATGCAGTACAGTGAGTCCAGTGAGTGCACTGGCACCACTGGGGATGTAGTGCAGTGACTCGAGAGAGTGCACTGGCACCACTGGGGATGCAGTGCATTGACTCCAGAGAGTGCACTGGCACCACTTGGGATGCAGTGCAGTGAGTCCAGAGAGTGCATTGGCACCACTGGGGATGCAGTGCAGTGAGTCCAGAGAGTGCACTGGCAGCACTGGGGATGCACTGCAGTGAGTCCACAGAGTGCACTGGTACCACTGGGGATGCAGTGCAGTGAGTCCAGAGAGTGCACTGGCACCACTGGGGATGCACTGCAGTGAGTCCAGAGAGTGCACTGGCACCACTGGGGATGCAGTGCAGTGAGTCCAGAGAGTGCACTGGCACCACTGGGGATGCAGTGCAGTGAGTCCAGAGAGTGCACTGGCACCACTGAGAATGCACTTCAGTGAGTCCAGAGAGTGCACTAGCACCACTGGGGATGCAGTGCAGTGAATCCAGTGAGTGCACTGGCACCACTGGGGATGCAGTGCAGTGAGTCAAGAGAGTGCACTGGCACCACTGGGGATGCAGTACAGTGAGTCCAGAGAGTGCATTGGCACCATTGGAGATGCAGTGCAGTGAGTCCAGAGAGTGCACTGGCACCACTGGGGATGCACAGCAGTGAGTCCAGAGAGTGCATTGGCACCACTGGGGATGCAGTGCAGTGAGTCCAGAGAGTGCACTGGCACCATTGGAGATGCAGTGCAGTGAGTCCAGAGAGTGCACTGGCACCAATGGGGATGCACTTCAGTGAGTCCACAGAGTGCACTGGCTCCACTGGGGATGCAGTGCAGTGAGTCCAGAGAGTGCACTGGCACCATTGGAGATGCAGTGCAGTGAGTCCAGAGAGTGCACTGGCACCACTGGGGATGCAGTGCAGTGAGTCCAGAGAGTGCACTGGCACCACTGGGGATGCAGTGCAGTGAGTCCAGAGAGTGCACTGGCACCACTGGGGATGCACTGCAGTGAGTCCAGAGAGTTCACTGGCACCACTGGGGATGCACTTCAGTGAGTGCAGAGACTGCACTGGCACCACTGGGGATGCAATTCAGTGAGTGCAGAGACTGCACTGGCACCACTGGGGATGCAGTGCAGTGAGTCCAGTGAGTGTACTGGCACCACTGGGGATGCACTGCAGTGAGTCCAGAGAGTGCATTGGCACCACTTGGGATGCACTGCAGTGAGTCCAGAGAGTGCACTTGCACCACTGGGGATGCAGTGCAGTGAGTCCAGAGAGTGCACTGGCACCACTGGGGATGCAGTGCAGTGAGTCCAGAGAGTGCACTGGCACCAATGGGGATGCACAGCAGTGAGCCCACAGAGTGCACTGGCACCACTGGGGATGCAGTACAGTGAGTCCAGAGAGTGCACTGGCACCACTGGGGATGCACTGCAGTGAGTCCAGAGAGTGCTCTGGCACCACTGGCGATGCAGTGCAGTGAGTCCAGAGAGTGCACTAGCACCACTGGGGATGCAGTGCAGTCAGTCCAGTGAGTGTACTGGCACCACTGGGGATGCACTGCAGTGAGTCCAGAGAGTGCACTGGCACCACTGAGAATGCACTTCAGTGAGTCCAGAGAGTGCACTGGCACCACTGGGGATGCAGTACAGTGAGTCCACAGAGTGCACTGGCACCACTGGGGATGCAGTGCAGTGAGTCCAGAGAGTGCACTGGCACCACTGGGGATGCACTTCAGTGAGTCCAGAGAGTGCACGGGCTCCACTGGGGATGCACTGCAGTGAGTCCAGAGAGTGCACTGGCACCACTGGGGATGCAGTGCAGTGAGTCCAGAGAGTGCACTGGCACCAATGGGGATGCACAGCAGTGAGCCCACAGAGTGCACTGGCACCACTGGGGATGCAGTGCAGTGAGTCCACAGAGTGCACTGGCACCACTGGGGATGCACTGCAGTGAGTTCAGAGAGTGCACTTGCACCACTGGGGATGGGTTTCAAGCCAACTGCATTAACCGCTCATGCTTCTTTCTTATGAGACGTTAGTAAACCAATTACATAACCTTGTCAAGACTAAATCACAGGTAAAAATCCTGTACATCTCATGTGGCCAACCACTCCCAACTAGGATTCCAAGAACCAGGAGGTTCTGTGAAAATAGGGCTAGTGCTATTAGAGGGGTGATTATTAGGGTAAGCCCTAAGCTGTCTTTAATGGAGAAGTATGGGTGGAATGGGATTTTGTCGCAGTCTGATACGATTCCTAGTGGGTTATTTGAGCCTGATTCGTGTAGGAAGGTTAGGTGGACTAGGGTGATTCCTGCAATTAGGAAGGGCAGTAGGAAGTGGATAGCGAAGAATCGGGTTAAGGTTGGATTGTCTACTGAGAATCCTCCTCAGGCTCATTCTACTAGAGTTTGCCCAATGTACGGGATGGCTGAGAATAGGTTGGTGATTACGGTGGCCCCTCAGAATGACATTTGTCCTCATGGTAGGACATACCCTACGAAGGCAGTTGCTATTAGGGTGAGTAGGAGGATTACTCCTGTGTTTCAGGTTTCTTTGTATAGGTAGGAGCCGTAGTAGAGGCCTCGTCCGATGTGTAAGTAGATGCAGATAAAGAAGAGCGAAGCACCGTTGGCGTGGAGGTTGCGGATGAGCCATCCGTACTGGACGTCTCGGCATGTGTGAGCTACTGAGGAGAAGGCGAGTGAAGTGTCTGCGGTGTAGTGTATGGCTAGTAGCAGGCCTGTTAGGATTTGTGTGGCTAAGCAGATGGCTAGAAGGGAGCCGAAGTTTCATCAGGCAGAGATGTTGGAGGGGGCGGGTAGGTCGATTAGGGAAAGTTCCTCTGTGAAAGGAACTCGGCAAATTAATAAGGCCCGACTGTTTACCAAAAACATAGCCTTCAGCAAATTAAACAAGTATTGAAGGTGATGCCTGCCCGGTGACTTAGGTTTAACGGCCGCGGTATCCTAACCGTGCAAAGGTAGCGCAATCAATTGTCCCATAAATCGAGACTTGTATGAATGGCTAAACGAGGTCTTAACTGTCTCTCACAGATAATCAGTGAAATTGATCTCCCCGTGCAAAAGCGGGGATGTGAACATAAGACGAGAAGACCCTGTGGAACTTAAAAATCAATGACCACCGCGAATCCTCAATCAACCCCACTGGGGCCACTACCATCGCAGAGCCTGGTCGATATTTTTCGGTTGGGGCGACCTTGGAGGAGAACAAATCCTCCAAAAACAAGACCATACCTCTTTACCTAGAGCTACCCCTCAAAGTGCTAACAGTGACCAGACCCAATATAATTGATTAATGGACCAAGCTACCCCAGGGATAACAGCGCAATCCCCCTCAAGAGCCCATATCGACAGGGGGGTTTACGACCTCGATGTTGGATCAGGACATCCTAATGGTGCAGCCGCTATTAAGGGTTCGTTTGTTCAACGATTAACAGTCCTACGTGATCTGAGTTCAGACCGGAGCAATCCAGGTCGGTTTCTATCTATGACACACTCTCCCCAGTACGAAAGGACCGGGAAAGTGGGGCCAATACCACAAGCACGCCCCCCCCCCTCTAAGCAGTGAAACCAACTAAACCGTGAAGAGGGCCTTCCCCCACCACTTTCAGTCCTAGAAAAGGACCAGCTAGAGTGGCAGAGCCCGGCAAGTGCAGAAGGCTTAAGCCCTTTCCCCAGAGGTTCAAATCCTCTCCCTAGCTTCACCCATGATTCAAATAACAACACTAAGCTGCCTCATTATATCCCTCCTATACATCATCCCAATCCTGATTGCCGTAGCCTTCCTAACCCTAGTAGAACGGAAAATCCTAAGCTACATACAATCCCGCAAAGGCCCTAACGTTGTCGGGCCTTTTGGCCTACTTCAACCATTTGCGGACGGACTGAAACTATTTACCAAAGAGCCCATCCGACCCTCTACCTCTTCCCCACTTCTATTCATTCTGATACCAATACTAGCCCTTGTCCTAGCCCTCACCACTTGAGCACCACTACCACTCCCATTTCCCCTAGCAGATCTAAACCTCGGAGTTCTCTTCCTAATAGCCATGTCAAGCCTAGCCGTCTACTCAGTCCTATGATCAGGCTGAGCCTCGAACTCAAAATACGCACTAATCGGAGCCCTACGGGCAGTAGCACAGACCATTTCATACGAAGTGACACTGGCCATAATCCTGCTATCAATAATCATACTAAGCGGAAGCTACACACTCAGCTCCTTTGCCGTCGCACAGGAGCCTCTATACTTCATTTTCTCCTCATGACCCCTAGCAATAATATGATACGTATCCACCCTAGCAGAGACAAACCGAGCTCCTTTTGACCTCACAGAGGGTGAATCTGAGCTAGTCTCAGGGTTTAACGTTGAATACGCCGCAGGACCCTTCGCCTTATTCTTCCTAGCTGAATATGCGAACATTATGCTAATAAATACACTTACAGCCATCATATTCCTAAACCCAAGCGCCCTAGGGCCACCCACAGAACTATTCCCCGTCATCCTAGCCACAAAAGTCCTCCTACTATCTTCTGGTTTCTTATGGGTCCGAGCTTCATACCCACGATTCCGATATGACCAACTAATGCACCTACTATGAAAAAACTTCCTACCCCTCACACTAGCTCTGTGCCTCTGACACATCAGCATACCTATCTGCTATGCAGGCCTACCTCCTTACATAAGGAAATGTGCCTGAACTACAAAGGGTCACTATGATAAAGTGAACATAGAGGTATAACAGCCCTCTCATTTCCTGTTGACCTTAGAAAAGTAGGAATTGAACCCACACAAGAGAAATCAAAATTCTCCATACTTCCCTTATATTATTTTCTAGTAGAGTCAGCTAATCAAGCTATCGGGCCCATACCCCGAAAATGATGGTTTAACCCCCTCCTCTACTAATGAACCCTTACGCGACCCCAATCATAACCTTCAGCCTCATCTTGGGCACCACAATCACAATTTCCAGCAACCACTGAGTTCTGGCCTGGACAGGACTGGAGATCAACGCACTAGCCATCATTCCCCTAATTGCCAAATCCCACCACCCACGAGCAGTAGAAGCCGCAACGAAATACTTCCTAACCCAAGCAGCTGCTTCCGCCCTGGTCCTATTCTCTAGCATAACCAATGCCTGAGTCACCGGCCAATGAGACATCACACAAATAAACCACCCAACCTCCTGTCTACTACTGACAGCAGCAATCGCTATTAAACTGGGCCTAGTGCCATTTCACTTCTGATTCCCAGAAGTACTACAAGGATCGCCACTAATAACAGCCCTGCTACTCTCGACCCTCATAAAATTCCCCCCACTAACCCTGCTCCTACTAACATCCAAATCCCTCGACCCAGCTCTACTCACCGCCATGGCCCTAGCCTCAACAGCACTAGGAGGCTGAATAGGACTGAACCAAACACAAACACGCAAAATCCTAGCCTTCTCGTCCATCTCCCACTTAGGCTGAATCGCCATCATCCTAGTTTACAGCCCCAAATTGGCCTTACTTACCTTCTACCTATACACAATCATAACATCAGCCGTATTCCTAGCCCTTAACAAAATCAAAGCCCTTAACCTATCCATGATCACAACCTCATGAACAAAAACCCCAGTGCTAAACGCCACCCTAATACTAGTACTTTTATCCCTAGCAGGCCTCCCCCCATTAACAGGCTTTATACCAAAGTGACTTATCATCCAAGAACTAACTAAACAGGAAATAACACCAGCAGCCATGGCAATTGCCATGCTATCACTGCTCAGCCTCTTCTTCTACCTACGCCTCGCATACCACTCAACAATTACCCTTCCCCCCAACTCCTCTAACCACATAAAACAATGATACACTAGCAAAGCCCCAAGCACACCTACTGCGGTCCTTGCCTCACTATCAATCCTCTTACTTCCCCTGTCCCCAATAATACATGCCATTGTCTAGAAACTTAGGATAACACCCCAAACCGAAGGCCTTCAAAGCCTTAAATAAGAGTTAAACCCTCTTAGTTTCTGCACATTAAGACTTACAGAATATTAACCTGTATCTTCTGAATGCAAGTCAGACGCTTTAATTAAGCTAAAGCCTCCCTAGACAGATGGGCTTCGATCCCACAAAACTCTAGTTAACAGCTAAATGCCTAAACCAATTGGCTTCTGCCTACAAAGACCCTGACGCACCCTAGTGCGCATCGATGAGCTTGCAACTCAACATGAATTTCACTACAGAGCCGATAAGAAGAGGAATTAAACCTCTGTAAAAAGGACTACAGCCTAACGCTTCAACACTCAGCCATCTTACCCGTCACCTTCATCAACCGATGACTATTTTCCACTAACCATAAGGATATTGGCACCCTGTACCTCATCTTCGGGGCATGAGCAGGAATAGTCGGCACCGCACTCAGCCTATTAATCCGCGCAGAACTAGGACAACCAGGAACTCTCCTAGGCGACGACCAAATTTACAATGTAATCGTTACCGCTCACGCCTTTGTAATAATCTTCTTTATAGTCATACCCATCATGATCGGAGGATTCGGCAACTGATTAGTCCCCCTCATAATCGGTGCCCCCGACATAGCATTCCTGCGAATAAACAACATAAGCTTTTGACTCCTCCCCCCATCATTCCTCCTCCTACTAGCCTCATCCACTGTAGAAGCTGGCGCCGGCACAGGCTGAACTGTCTACCCTCCCCTAGCAGGTAACCTTGCCCACGCCGGAGCTTCAGTAGACCTGGCTATCTTCTCACTCCACTTAGCCGGTATCTCCTCCATCCTTGGGGCCATCAACTTTATCACCACAGCCATCAACATAAAACCCCCCGCACTCTCACAATACCAAACCCCACTATTTGTCTGATCCGTACTAATTACCGCCATCCTACTCCTTCTATCACTCCCCGTACTCGCCGCCGGTATTACAATATTACTAACTGATCGAAACCTAAACACCACATTCTTCGACCCCGCTGGAGGAGGAGACCCAATCCTGTACCAACACCTATTCTGATTCTTCGGACACCCAGAAGTCTATATTCTGATCCTACCGGGGTTTGGAATCATCTCACACGTAGTCACGTACTACTCAGGCAAAAAGGAGCCCTTCGGCTACATGGGAATAGTCTGAGCCATACTATCCATCGGCTTCCTAGGATTCATCGTCTGAGCTCACCACATGTTTACAGTAGGAATAGACGTTGATACCCGAGCCTACTTTACATCAGCCACTATAATCATTGCCATCCCTACCGGAATCAAAGTATTTAGCTGACTAGCCACCCTGCACGGAGGAACAATCAAATGAGACCCCCCCAATACTATGAGCTCTAGGATTTATCTTCCTATTTACCATCGGAGGATTAACAGGAATCGTTCTTGCAAACTCTTCCCTAGACATCGCCCTGCACGACACGTACTACGTAGTTGCCCACTTCCACTACGTCCTATCCATAGGCGCCGTCTTTGCCATTCTAGCAGGATTTACTCACTGATTCCCACTACTCACTGGGTTTACCCTACACCAAACATGAGCAAAAGCCCACTTCGGGGTAATATTTACAGGAGTAAACCTAACGTTCTTCCCCCAGCACTTCCTAGGCCTAGCAGGAATACCCCGACGATACTCGGACTATCCCGACGCCTACACACTATGAAACACCATTTCCTCCATCGGCTCCCTAATCTCAATAGTAGCCGTAATCATACTAATATTCATCATCTGAGAAGCCTTTCCGGCCAAACGAAAAGTCCTACAACCAGAACTAACTACCACAAACGTTGAATGAATCCACGGCTGCCCTCCCCCATACCATACTTTCGAGGAACCGGCCTTCGTCCAAGTACAAGAAAGGAAGGAATCGAACCCTCACATGCTGGTTTCAAGCCAACTGCATTCACCGCTCATGCTTCTTTCTTATGAGACGTTAGTAAACCAATTACATAGCCTTGTCAAGACTAAATCACAGGTAAAAATCCTGTACATCTCATGTGGCCAACCACTCCCAACTAGGATTCCAAGACGCCTCATCACCCATCATAGAAGAACTCGTTGAATTCCACGACCACGCCCTAATCGTTGCCCTAGCTATCTGCAGCCTAGTTCTCTACCATTTAGCCCACATACTAACAGAAAAACTCTCGTCCAATGCTGTAGACGCCCAAGAAGTAGAGCTGATCTGGACAATCCTACCTGCTATCGTCCTGGTACTCCTCGCCCTCCCATCCCTACAAATCCTCTACATAATGGACAAAATCGATGAACCAGACCTCACCCTAAAAGCCATCGGCCACCAATGATACTGAAGCTACGAATACACAGACCTCAAAGACCTATCATTCGACTCCTACATAGTGCCCACCCCAGACTTACCCAACGGCCACTTCCGACTGCTAGAAGTTGACCACCGCGTAGTTATCCCAATAGAATCCCCCATCCGCGTGATCATTACTGCAGGAGACGTACTCCACTCCTGAGCAGTCCCAACGCTCGGAGTTAAAACAGACGCAATCCCAGGCCGACTAAACCAAACTTCATTCATTACCACCCGGCCTGGGATTTTTTACGGACAATGCTCAGAAATTTGCGGGGCTAATCACAGCTACATACCCATTGTAGTAGAATCAACCCCACTCCCACATTTCGAGGCCTGATCGTCCCTTCTATCATCATCCTAATCATTAAGAAGCTATGCAACAGCACTCGCCTTTTAAGCTAGCCAAAGAGGGACTTCCCCCTCCTTAATGATATGCCACAGCTTAACCCCGCACCATGATTTTCAATCATAATTATAACCTGATTAACCCTAGCACTCCTCATCCAACCAAAACTACTAGCCTTCACCACAACCAACCCCCCATCAAATAAGACCTCCCTCACTACCAAACCCACACCATGATCCTGACCATGAACCTAAGCTTCTTTGACCAATTTTCCAGCCCCAATCTATTCGGCATCCCCTTAATCCTACTATCCCTACTCTTCCCAGCCCTACTATTCCCGTCCCCAAACAACCGATGAATCAACAACCGCCTTTCTACTATCCAAACATGACTCCTTCACCTAATCACAAAACAACTAATAGTCCCACTCAACAAAAATGGCCACAAATGAGCCATAATATTTACATCCCTAATAATCATACTTCTTACAATCAACCTTCTAGGCCTCCTTCCATATACATTCACCCCAACCACCCAACTATCTATGAACATAGCCCTAGCCTTCCCACTATGGCTCGCCACACTACTAACAGGCCTACGAAACCAACCATCAGCCTCTTTAGCCCACCTATTACCCGAAGGTACCCCTACACCCCTAATCCCCGCACTAATCCTGATCGAAACAACCAGCCTACTAATCCGCCCCCTAGCCCTCGGAGTCCGCCTTACAGCCAACCTTACAGCAGGACACTTACTCATCCAACTCATCTCTACAGCCTCCATTGCATTAATACCCACCCTTCCTGCAGTATCCATCCTAACAATAATCATCCTACTACTCCTAACCATCCTAGAAGTAGCAGTAGCCATAATCCAGGCCTACGTCTTCGTGCTCCTTCTAAGCCTATACTTACAAGAAAACATCTAATGGCACACCAAGCACACTCATACCACATAGTTGACCCAAGCCCTTGACCAATCTTCGGGGCAGCCGCCGCCCTACTCACAACCTCAGGATTAATCATGTGATTCCACTACAACTCATCCATACTACTAACCCTAGGCCTCATCTCAATACTCCTAGTAATACTCCAATGATGACGAGACATTGTACGAGAAAGCACCTTCCAAGGCCATCACACTCCCACAGTCCAAAAAGGCCTACGATACGGCATAATCCTTTTCATCACATCCGAAGCATTCTTCTTCTTAGGGTTCTTCTGAGCGTTCTTCCACTCGAGCCTGGCCCCAACCCCAGAACTAGGAGGCCAATGACCCCCAACAGGAATTAAACCACTCAACCCGATAGAAGTCCCCCTACTAAACACAGCCATCCTACTAGCCTCAGGCGTTACCGTAACGTGAGCCCATCACAGCATCACAGAAGGAAACCGAAAACACGCCATCCACGCCCTAACCCTAACGATCCTCCTGGGATTCTACTTCACAGCCCTACAAGCAATAGAATACCACGAAGCCCCATTCTCAATCGCCGATAGCGTCTACGGATCTACCTTCTTCGTTGCCACTGGATTCCACGGACTCCACGTAATCATTGGATCCTCCTTCCTGACCGTCTGCCTCTTCCGACTGATCAAGTTCCACTTTACATCAGACCACCACTTCGGATTCGAGGCAGCAGCCTGATACTGACACTTCGTAGACATCATCTGACTATTCCTCTACATAACCATCTACTGATGAGGATCTTGCTCTTCTAGTATATTAATTACAATTGACTTCCAATCTCTAGAATCTGGTATAAACCCAGAGGAGAGCAATGAACGCACTCATGTTCATATTCGCCCTATCATCAATCCTAAGCACCGCCCTAACCGCATTAAACTTCTGACTCGCCCAAATAAACCCCGACTCAGAGAAACTCTCACCGTACGAATGTGGATTCGACCCACTTGGATCTGCTCGATTACCATTCTCAGTCCGATTCTTCCTCAGTAGCCATCCTGTTCGTCCTATTCGACCTAGAAATCGCCCTCCTACTCCCCCTGCCATGAGCCGTCCAACTCCAATCCCCCCTAATGACCCTCACCTGAACTGTAGTGATCCTCCTTCTCCTAACACTCGGACTGGCCTACGAGTGAATTCAAGGGGGCCTAGAATGAGCAGAATAACAGAAAGTTAGTCTAACCAAAAAGATAGCTGGTTTCGACCCAGCAGATTACAGCCAACCCTGTAACTTTCTTATGTCGCCCCTACATTTAAGCTTCTACTCAGCCTTCATTTTCAGCGGACTAGGACTAGCCTTCCACCGAACCCACCTAGTATCCGCCCTACTATGCCTTGAAAGCATAATATTATCGATACTCGTAGGCCTATCAATATGATCCATCGAAAACCAAGTCTCCTCATTCACCATGGTACCAATTCTCATGCTAACCTTCTCAGCGTGTGAGGCGGGCACAGGCCTGGCCATCCTAGTAGCCTCCACCCGCACACATGGCTCCGACCATCTACACAACCTAAACCTCCTGCAATGCTAAAAATCATCCTACCCACAATCATACTTCTTCCAACAGCCCTGCTGTCTCCACCAAAATTTCTATGGACTAACACCACCTTATACAGCCTCCTAATCGCTGCCCTAAGCCTACAGTGATTAATCCCAACCTACTACCCCTACAAATTTTTATCCAACTGAACAGGAATTGACCAAATCTCATCCCCCCTCCTAGTACTATCCTGCTGACTACTCCCACTCATAATCATAGCAAGCCAAAACCACCTGCAACAAGAACCCCTACAACGCAAACGAATCTTTATCTCAACCTTAGTCGCAGTCCAGCCATTCATCCTACTAGCCTTTTCCACCACAGAACTAGCACTATTTTACATCTCATTTGAAGCAACCCTCATTCCCACCCTAATCTTAATCACCCGATGGGGGAACCAACCAGAACGCCTAAGCGCTGGCATCTACCTGCTATTCTACACGCCAGTAAGCTCTCTACCCCTGCTAATCACAATCATACACCTATACGTGAAAATTGGCACCCTGCACCTGCCAACCCTACAACTAACCCACCCAACCCTATCCACCTCATGGACAGGAATACTATCAGGTCTAGCACTGCTCATAGCATTCATAGTAAAAGCCCCACTATACGGCCTACACCTCTGACTGCCAAAAGCCCACGTAGAAGCACCCATCGCAGGCTCAATACTCCTCGCCGCCCTACTACTAAAGCTAGGAGGATACGGAATTATACGAGTCACTCTATTTATGGGCCCACTGTCCAACCTCCTGCACTACCCCTTCCTAACCCTGGCCCTATGAGGCGCCCTAATGACTAGCTCAATCTGCCTACGACAGACAGACCTAAAATCACTAATCGCTTATTCATCCGTTAGCCACATAGGCCTAGTTATCGCCGCAGGAATAATCCAAACCCACTGATCATTCTCAGGGGCAATGATCCTAATAATTTCCCATGGACTAACTTCCTCCATACTATTCTGCCTAGCCAACACAAACTATGAACGTACGCACAGCCGAATTCTACTACTCACACGAGGCCTACAACCTCTCCTACCACTCATAGCTACCTGATGATTGCTGGCCAATCTAACAAACATAGCCTTACCCCCAACAACAAACCTCATAGCAGAGCTAACCATTATAATCACCTTATTCAACTGATCTGCCTTCACGATCATCCTAACAGGAATCGCAACCCTACTAACCGCCTCCTACACCTTATTCATACTACTAATGACCCAACGAGGCTCAATCCCCTCCCACATCACATCTATGCAAAACTCAACCACGCGAGAACACCTGCTCATAACACTCCACATTATCCCAATATTCCTCCTAATCCTCAAACCCGAACTGATCTCCGGAATCCCCTCATGCAAGTATAGTTTAAACCAAACATTAGACTGTGATTCTAAGAATAGAAGTTCAAACCTTCTTACCTGCCGAGGGGAGGGTTTAACCAACAAGAGCTGCTAACTCTTACATCTGAGCCTAAAACCTCAGCCCCCTTACTTTTAAAGGATAACAGCAATCCACTGGTCTTAGGAACCACCCATCTTGGTGCAAATCCAAGTAAAAGTAGTGAACCCCACACTACTAATCAACTCCCTCACACTACTCACGCTGACAATCCTCCTAACCCCAATCATCCTGCCATTTCTATTTAAAAACTTTAAAAACACCCCACAAGCCACCACCCGCGCTGTTAAAACCGCATTCCTAATTAGCCTAGCCCCTACAACCGCATTCATCTACTCGGGAGTAGAATCTGTCACCTGCCACTGGGAGTGAAAATTCATTATAAACTTTAAAATCCCCCTGAGCCTAAAAATAGACCAATACTCAATAACATTTCTTCCAATCGCCCTATTTGTAACATGATCAATCCTACAATTCGCCATATGATACATGGCCTCAGAGCCATACGTAACAAAATTTTTCACCTACCTACTGACATTCCTAGTCGCCATACTCCTCCTAACAACCGCAAACAACATATTCCTCCTATTCGTAGGCTGGGAAGGAGTACGAATCATGTCCTTCCTTCTCATCGGCTGATGACAAGGCCGAGCAGATGCCAACACCGCCGCCCTACGAGCCGTAATCTACAACCGAATCGGAGACATCGGACTGATCCTGAGCATAGCATGACTAGCTTCAACATTCAACACCTGAGAGATCCAACAAGCCGTACACCCCCACCAAACCCCAATCCTCCCCCTCATAGGATTAATCCTCGCAGCCGCAGGAAAATCCGCCCAATTTGGACTCCACCCATGACTGCCCGCAGCAATAGAAGGCCCCACCCCAGTATCAGCCCTACTGCACTCCAGTACCATAGTAGTAGCCGGAATCTTCCTGCTCATCCGCATGCACCCCCTGCTAGCCACCAACCAGACAGCCCTAACTGCCTGCCTATGCCTAGGTGCTCTATCAACCCTATTCGCTGCCACATGCGCCCTAACCCAAAATGACATCAAAAAAATCATTGCTTTCTCAACATCCAGCCAACTAGGACTAATAATAGTCACTATCGGACTAAACCTCCCACAACTAGCCTTCCTACACATCTCAACCCATGCCTTCTTTAAAGCCATACTATTCCTATGCTCAGGGTCTATCATCCACAACCTAAACGGAGAACAAGATATCCGAAAGATAGGAGGCCTACAGAAAATACTCCCAGTCACTACTTCCTGCCTAACCATCGGAAACCTGGCGCTGATAGGAACCCCATTCCTAGCCGGATTCTACTCAAAAGACCTCATCATTGAAAGCTTAAACACATCATACCTAAATACTTGAGCCCTACTCCTAACCCTTATAGCCACAGCATTCACCGCAACCTACAGCATCCGCATAACCATCCTAGTCCAAGCTGGACAAACCCGAATCCCCCCAATAGTATCAATAAACGAAAACAACCCACTAATCACCGCCCCCCTAACCCGACTCGCCCTAGGCAGCATTACAGCAGGAATAATCATTACCTCTTTCATCACACCAACCAAAACCCCCCCAATAACCATACCCCTTATCACCAAAACCGCTGCCATCCTCATAACAATCCTAGGAATCATCCTAGGCCCCTCATGTACAGGGCCACACCCCTCTAACGGCGCAAGCTTACATAGAAACATTATTAACAGACCTAGACAGATACAAAAACCCCTACAAGACCACGTATTAACTAACCCTGTTAACCCGACTCAGGAGCGCCTATAAGAGCGATTAAAATCTGTGAAAGGAACTCGGCAAATTAATAAGGCCCGACTGTTTACCAAAAACATAGCCTTCAGCAAATTAAACAAGTATTGAAGGTGATGCCTGCCCGGTGACTTAGGTTTAACGGCCGCGGTATCCTAACTGTGCAAAGGTAGCGCAATCAATTGTCCCATAAATCGAGACTTGTATGAATGGCTAAACGAGGTCTTAACTGTCTCTCACAGATAATCAGTGAAATTGATCTCCCCGTGCAAAAGCGGGGATGTGAACATAAGACGAGAAGACCCTGTGGAACTTAAAAATCAACGACCACCGCGAATCCTCAATCAACCCCACTGGGGCCACTACCATCGCAGAGCCTGGTCGATATTTTTCGGTTGGGGCGACCTTGGAGGAGAACAAATCCTCCAAAAACAAGACCATACCTCTTTACCTAGAGCTACCCCTCAAAGTGCTAACAGTGACCAGACCCAATATAATTGATTAATGGACCAAGCTACCCCAGGGATAACAGCGCAATCCCCCTCAAGAGCCCATATCGACAGGGGGGTTTACGACCTCGATGTTGGATCAGGACATCCTAATGGTGCAGCCGCTATTAAGGGTTCGTTTGTTCAACGATTAACAGTCCTACGTGATCTGAGTTCAGACCGGAGCAATCCAGGTCGGTTTCTATCTATGACACACTCTCCCCAGTACGAAAGGACCGGGAAAGTGGGGCCAATACCACAAGCACGCCCCCCCCCCTCTAAGCAGTGAAACCAACTAAACCGTGAAGAGGGCCTTCCCCCACCACTTTCAATCCTAGAAAAGGACCAGCTAGAGTGGCAGAGCCCGGCAAGTGCAGAAGGCTTAAGCCCTTTCCCCAGAGGTTCAAATCCTCTCCCTAGCTTCACCCATGATTCAAATAACAACACTAAGCTGCCTCATTATATCCCTCCTATACATCATCCCAATCCTGATTGCCGTAGCCTTCCTAACCCTAGTAGAACGGAAAATCCTAAGCTACATACAATCCCGCAAAGGCCCTAACGTTGTCGGGCCTTTTGGCCTACTTCAACCATTTGCGGACGGACTGAAACTATTTACCAAAGAGCCCATCCGACCCTCTACCTCTTCCCCACTTCTATTCATTCTGATACCAATACTAGCCCTTGTCCTAGCCCTCACCACTTGAGCACCACTACCACTCCCATTTCCCCTAGCAGATCTAAACCTCGGAGTTCTCTTCCTAATAGCCATGTCAAGCCTAGCCGTCTACTCAGTCCTATGATCAGGCTGAGCCTCGAACTCAAAATACGCACTAATCGGAGCCCTACGGGCAGTAGCACAGACCATTTCATACGAAGTGACACTGGCCATAATCCTGCTATCAATAATCATACTAAGCGGAAGCTACACACTCAGCTCCTTTGCCATCGCACAGGAGCCTCTATACTTCATTTTCTCCTCATGACCCCTAGCAATAATATGATACGTATCCACCCTAGCAGAGACAAACCGAGCTCCTTTTGACCTCACAGAGGGTGAATCTGAGCTAGTCTCAGGGTTTAACGTTGAATACGCCGCAGGACCCTTCGCCTTATTCTTCCTAGCTGAATATGCGAACATTATGCTAATAAATACACTTACAGCCATCATATTCCTAAACCCAAGCGCCCTAGGGCCACCCACAGAACTATTCCCCGTCATCCTAGCCACAAAAGTCCTCCTACTATCTTCTGGTTTCTTATGGGTCCGAGCTTCATACCCACGATTCCGATATGACCAACTAATGCACCTACTATGAAAAAACTTCCTACCCCTCACACTAGCTCTGTGCCTCTGACACATCAGCATACCTATCTGCTATGCAGGCCTACCTCCTTACATAAGGAAATGTGCCTGAACTACAAAGGGTCACTATGATAAAGTGAACATAGAGGTATAACAGCCCTCTCATTTCCTGTTGACCTTAGAAAAGTAGGAATTGAACCCACACAAGAGAAATCAAAATTCTCCATACTTCCCTTATATTATTTTCTAGTAGAGTCAGCTAATCAAGCTATCGGGCCCATACCCCGAAAATGATGGTTTAACCCCCTCCTCTACTAATGAACCCTTACGCGACCCCAATCATAACCTTCAGCCTCATCTTGGGCACCACCATCACAATTTCCAGCAACCACTGAGTTCTGGCCTGGACAGGACTGGAGATCAACGCACTAGCCATCATTCCCCTAATTGCCAAATCCCACCACCCACGAGCAGTAGAAGCCGCAACGAAATACTTCCTAACCCAAGCAGCTGCTTCCGCCCTGGTCCTATTCTCTAGCATAACCAATGCCTGAGTCACCGGCCAATGAGACATCACACAAATAAACCACCCAACCTCCTGTCTACTACTGACAGCAGCAATCGCTATTAAACTGGGCCTAGTGCCATTTCACTTCTGATTCCCAGAAGTACTACAAGGATCGCCACTAATAACAGCCCTGCTACTCTCGACCCTCATAAAATTCCCCCCACTAACCCTGCTCCTACTAACATCCAAATCCCTCGACCCAGCTCTACTCACCGCCATGGCCCTAGCCTCAACAGCACTAGGAGGCTGAATAGGACTGAACCAAACACAAACACGCAAAATCCTAGCCTTCTCGTCCATCTCCCACTTAGGCTGAATCGCCATCATCCTAGTTTACAGCCCCAAATTGGCCTTACTTACCTTCTACCTATACACAATCATAACATCAGCCGTATTCCTAGCCCTTAACAAAATCAAAGCCCTTAACCTATCCATGATCACAACCTCATGAACAAAAACCCCAGTGCTAAACGCCACCCTAATACTAGTACTTTTATCCCTAGCAGGCCTCCCCCCATTAACAGGCTTTATACCAAAGTGACTTATCATCCAAGAACTAACTAAACAGGAAATAACACCAGCAGCCATGGCAATTGCCATGCTATCACTGCTCAGCCTCTTCTTCTACCTACGCCTCGCATACCACTCAACAATTACCCTTCCCCCCAACTCCTCTAACCACATAAAACAATGATACACTAGCAAAGCCCCAAGCACACCTACTGCGGTCCTTGCCTCACTATCAATCCTCTTACTTCCCCTGTCCCCAATAATACATGCCATTGTCTAGAAACTTAGGATAACACCCCAAACCGAAGGCCTTCAAAGCCTTAAATAAGAGTTAAACCCTCTTAGTTTCTGCACATTAAGACTTACAGAATATTAACCTGTATCTTCTGAATGCAAGTCAGACGCTTTAATTAAGCTAAAGCCTCCCTAGACAGATGGGCTTCGATCCCACAAAACTCTAGTTAACAGCTAAATGCCTAAACCAATTGGCTTCTGCCTACAAAGACCCTGACGCACCCTAGTGCGCATCGATGAGCTTGCAACTCAACATGAATTTCACTACAGAGCCGATAAGAAGAGGAATTAAACCTCTGTAAAAAGGACTACAGCCTAACGCTTCAACACTCAGCCATCTTACCCGTCACCTTCATCAACCGATGACTATTTTCCACTAACCATAAGGATATTGGCACCCTGTACCTCATCTTCGGGGCATGAGCAGGAATAGTCGGCACCGCACTCAGCCTATTAATCCGCGCAGAACTAGGACAACCAGGAACTCTCCTAGGCGACGACCAAATTTACAATGTAATCGTTACCGCTCACGCCTTTGTAATAATCTTCTTTATAGTCATACCCATCATGATCGGAGGATTCGGCAACTGATTAGTCCCCCTCATAATCGGTGCCCCCGACATAGCATTCCTGCGAATAAACAACATAAGCTTTTGACTCCTCCCCCCATCATTCCTCCTCCTACTAGCCTCATCCACTGTAGAAGCTGGCGCCGGCACAGGCTGAACTGTCTACCCTCC